>NW_022196903.1:95780026-95782680 GCF_008632895.1 Mastomys coucha
TTTTTTTTTTTTTCTCATTGGCATGCGACGAGTTGCATGTTCGTGGGGAGTTGTTCTCTTGTGTTAGTTTGCATACCCTAGGTTGACATAGAGAATCTTCCTATCCCTGCTCTGCCTGCTAGTTGTGGTCTTGAAGTTTAATGCACAGCTTTCTGATGCTACTAGTCTGGCTAGTAAGGTATATGACTAGACTTATTCTTACATTTATTTAGAAAAAATGTTTTCTATTACTGAAGAATGCAGACAGACACTTGCAGATTCAGTTTGTGCCAAAACATTCCTGATCAACCTCATTTTACTTTTTAAATAACAATTCATCTTCAATAAATAATCAACATTTGAGTTGTCAAAAAACACTGAGCTGTCAAGAGATAACATTTGAGGTTTTTGAATGATAGAATTTAGTTCCTAATTTAAACTACCTAAATAATAATAAATTGCAATTTTAGATTTTCTGTCTTAATTAATTATGTTTCTTCATGGGTATTTGTTAGACAAAAAGATATGTTAAAAAGAGATATATATATATATATATGTATATAATGATATTAGTGTTTATGCATATGTGTATGTAATTGTTATAGTTCCTACATAAAAAATACAGTCACTGATGAATAGAGGTAATATTTTTTTATTTTAATATGAGGTATCTTAATACTTGTTATTGGCTAAACAGTCTCAGGATAAATTCCAAAGATATATAAAATAAAAGTGGCAAATATAGTATTTTTGTGGTATTCCAATAGTAGGGAAAATACATTAGTCTTTTATCATTAAATATGATGTTGCCCATGAGCTTTTCATATGCAGAGCATTTTCTTAATAGCACATATTCCATGGTGAATTCAGAAAATGAAATAGCTTGTATAATTTACTGAGAAAATAAATTTGGAGACATAGGATTCCAAATGTCATTTAAAGAGTGGCAGAATATCCCCAAAGAATAACTTGGTGGACTTGGCTTTATTTTTCTGCAATGTGTGTAGTACAGATATAGAAGCTAAAATCTGTACTTATACATCAAGGAAATATGGACCTCATGTGTTCTACCCCTATGGGCAGAGCTGTGCTTGCTGTGTTTACAGAACACTTGTAGAAAGACATACCTAATAGGCACATCCCCTAATTTCTAAATCTGCCCTCTCTTTACAAACATACTTCCTGCAAATACCATTCAGTAAATTCTACTTGGTTCAGTTAATTTACAGAAACCTAGTTGTACAGTCAGCCTGATGTTCAAGATGGGCTAAGCAATGCAATGTTTAAGATGCACTCATTACTTTTCTCAGTGAAAAATAGTACTCTGAAGGCAACCATCTAGTCTACAACTTTGTGCCTCATCATAGAAAAGTAAAAACAAAACAAAACAAAACAAAAAAAACCTAAACAAACATTTTAAACACATGTGTGCTTATGACTGGTAACAAGCATATATTGATGTAGTAATATGTGTGTCTTACAGTGTTTACAAAGGATTCTTCCCATCATCTGTGCTTGGTTTAGGGTGAATATATTGGCGGGTACTGTCAGCCATGTACATGCTAAGGCACATGTGTGGAGGACAGAGGACAACCTCTGACACTGATCCTCATCCTCTACCTTTTTTGAGACAGGGTCCTTGTTAGCTGCTGAACATGCCAGGCTAGCTGGCCCATGAGGTTCTAGAAATCCCACTGTCTCTGCTTTTCATTTTTGTCACAAGAAGGCAGTAATTACAGATATATCCTACTAACATGCCAGTCTTTATGTAGGGATACACACTTTTGAAGCAACCAGTTGCATATTGAGTCATCTCCCTTGCTCCCAAATGATATATTCTTAATTTTTTTTCTCCATTATGTCTTAAGGAGAGCAAAAGTAATAGAGTTCTATTCTTCTAATATAAATGCTTTATTTGCTTAATTCAAGAGAAAGCAAAATATAATTTTCTAAAAAAATACTTCCTAGAAATTTCTATGATCTTTTTACTTTTTTATTCAGATTAAATTATCAAATTTAGTAATAAAAATAATTTGGTGCTAAAGTTAAGAGATGCACATTTTATCATACATATACACCTAGTGAATAAGTCACAAAAACTTCCAAGTACTTACTCTTTCATTATGTATTAAATTAACCCAATTTCTTATCTTTTAACAATTTCATTAATAATAATCTACACCATGCAAACTGCTGAAAACAGAAGACACTACTATCCTTCATTTTAAGGAATAAAACATTCTCTATTTACTCTTGTTTTCCTCATGCATTAGTAAACATATGCAAACTACACAATTAGATGCATTTTGTTGCTCAAATAAAAATGCATATTCCAAAAGCTCTGCTCAAGAGTGCCAATTGTTGAAACCAACTTCAGAATGCATTTCATGCTGATTGGTGTTCTTACTTAAACCTCTCTTACTTGAAGGTTTAAAGTATCACACTTCAGCTAAGTATTGTTTTCTTAGAATGCTTTTGATTTCTAACTAAGAGTGCTGAGAATGATGGGTTGCAATTAGAGAGATTCTTTGAGTGCTGAATGCTATTTATCACTGTTCTTCATCTATATCACCAAATAGAAATGAATCAAAATAAGAGGAAGTAGGAATGGTGTACTGGCTAGTTTTGTGTGTCAACTTGACACAGGCTGGAGTTATCACAGAAGGGAGCTTCAG
>NW_022196903.1:95782801-95796505 GCF_008632895.1 Mastomys coucha
CCTTTCCTCCCCAACTTGCTTCTTGGTCATGATGTTGTGCAGGAATAGAAACCCTGATTAAGACAAATGGTATATATTGCTACTTAAAATAGACCTCTCAGAACAAACTAGAAAGTCCTATTTAAGATTGTATCAGTTTTTTTCTCAATAATATAAAATGAGAAAAGAGAAAGGAGACTAATTCTAATACATTTAGCAGAGAAGAAATACTTTTAATCTACATGTAAAAATTTCATTTAATAATCTAATTATAACCTCATATACTACAATACTGACCTGTAAGGCAAGATATATCCACTGATGCAACAGTCTAATAGCAGTTTTAGAGGCAATTATCTGCTTTCTGATTGGATATGAGGCCTCCACATAGGAGGGATTTTATTCCTGGTCAAAAGTCTGTGAGATCATAGGCCCTAGGGAAGAACTGACTGGTACTGTTTATTAAATAGTTATACTTTCAAACTGATTTCCAGCTCTTAGATTTGTGCTTCTTTCAACTCCGATGAGAGTTTTAACATTTTAATTAATTAATTAACCAACTAATTAATTAATTATTAAGTTTTCAATGCATAGCAGTTTATATAGAGGCTTTTAACTGGTCAAAGAGATGAATATATGTAATCATGAGCTCTTTGCTGCAAATGGATAAGCTATATCAAGTCCGGCATACCCAAAGCTCTGAAAACATGTTGAAGATAGGATAGGCAGAATTTAAGATAGTCAAAGGGGAGGTGAGCAATAAAATGCTGACCTTGGAACTTAACATGGATATTGTTCACATTGACTTACAGCTGCATGATTACATACACAAGATAATGCTAGTTAAAATTCTAGTACAGATGGGAGAGCACCTGTGAAGACCCTACTTGATTAGCTGAAGAATTACAGGCAGTTAGTGTGTGTTAAGGGAGGAAGAGTTACTTTCCTTTGCGGAAAAGAAAGGCTCACATAGTCAGCTATGTCTTAGTTGATGGCCCCCAACACAGATGCATACAGGCAGCTCAAAGTGAACTTGGGGCTATCAGTAAGAGTAAAAGAGAAAATACAATGTTTGGAGGGACATGAGGTAGTGGATGGATATTATCAAAATACATCAGACTTTTCAAAGAATAAAAATATTACTTAAAAGAGGCCCTTGGTTCTGTGGAGGCTTGATAATCCAGCATAAGGAGACATTAGAGTGGTGAGGCAGAATGGGTGGGTGGAGGAGTGCACCTTCATAGATGCAAAGGGGAAGGGGGATGAGATGGGGAAGTTTGTGGAAGGGAAACCTGGAAGGAGGACAACATTTGAAATGTAAATAAATAAAATAACCAAGGGAAAAAAAAAGAAAAAATATGCCCTCCCCACCATACACACAAAAAGAAAGCAAGCTGAGGAAGCCAGGGGAACACAGCAATAAGTAACATCCCTCCATGGCCTCAGCATCCATTCCTGCATCCTGACCTGCTTGAGTTCCTGTCCTGACTTCCTTTGATGATGAACAGCAATGTGGAAGTGTAAGCTGAATAAACCCTTTCCTCCTCAACTTGCTTCTTGCTCTTGATGTTTTGTGCAGAAACACAAACCCTAAGACAGAAGACACAAGTGAAACATTGGAATGACATTTGGCATTGATGACTAAACATGACATTGTTATTAAGGAGAGTAGAATCAGTGTACTCTACAGGTTTGATATACTCAACATCAGAATATGAATGATGTTTTTTAAATAGAATATTATCCAAGAAATTATATGTAATCTTAAAAATTTCTTAATTCTCAGTCTTTAAAAAGAATATGGTTGAATAGCTAACACTTTCTGATATTGAACTTGTCACAAAACTGCAATATTCAAAACAGTGTGATATTTAGGGTTAAAAATAGGTATGTTGAGTAAAACTGAATGGAGAACTCAGAATTAAACCTTCAGAATTACACTTACTTTAGAGAGATTTTTAGCTGTGGTACCAAGACTGTTTAATAAAAAAGGACTCTTTTTAGCTAAACACTCAGACAACTGGGTATATACATGCAAACATAACCATTGGCTCTTGATGTTATATGATATACAAAAACCAATTCAAACTAAATCAAATATATAATAAAGGAGAAGGCTAAAATATAGAACTGTTAGAGGAACATATTGGGGGTTGAGATCTTGATTACAATGCATTTTTAAAGGATTGATTGGATTTGATATCAATATCAGAGCCTCCCTTCAAGACTCACTCCCAATGAGGTAAGCTGAACATTAAAATTAAAACAGTTTTTGTACATCAAGAGAAATTGTAGAGTAAAAGATCATGCATATACTGTGAGAAAAATATTTGACAAAATACACACAGTGATTTTGTGTTTAACCCTTCAAAGCACAAAACAAATAAACAACAAAAAACAACAAAGAGTCAGGTGGTGGTACATGCTTTTAATTCCAGCACTGGTGAGCCAGAGGCAGGTAGCTCTCTGGGAGTTCTAGACTAGCCTGGTCTACAGAGCAAGTTCTAGGACAGCCAGGGCTATACAGTGAAACCCTGTCTCCAAAATGCAAACAAAAGCAAACCCAATAAGGACTTAAACTGACATATACTTGAGCAATGAAAATATGATTTATGTTATTTGATTGTTTATGTTCACTGTCAACTTGCAAAATTCGGCAATCACTTTGGAGATATGTTTTAATATCTCTGTAAGAAATTGTATAAATTATAGTACCTAAGGTGATAAGTCATACTCTAAGTAGGGATATGGCTGGGATTTTAGATTGAATACAAAGGAAAACATTAAAAAGCATCATTTATCTCTCTCCTTGACTGTGGACCAATGTGCCCAGGGGCATCTTATTCCTTTTGTCTTTTCTTTCCTAAAATTATGGACTTTCCCTTACTCATAGAGAAGAAAAAAATCATTTTCTTTTCCTAAGTTACTTTGGTTGGGTATATTATCATAACAATGAGGAAAGTAACTAAAACATAATAAATAATGAAGATGAGACTGTTGTGTAGTACACTTGATTATGTATGTGGGTCTCCAGCACTTGGGACAGATTTGAAGGAGGCTTGCGGTAGAAGTTGAAGTGTTGGTTGAGGAAAGTCTTAGAATGTTGCAAACAGAGCTTAATGGCCATTTTAGTGATGCTTGGGGAAACAAGGATGAAGAGAGATATGCAAATAATAGGGGTCCAACTCATAAATTATCAGTTCAGAAACAAATGACAGTTCTATTAGTAACTGGACTAGAGGCCTTTCTTTCTGTATTCCATAAAAGAACAAAGACTCATTCTGTTCACATTCAAACAAATTGAGTGAGACTGAATTAAAAGTTAATGGACTAATTTCTTAATAAAGATCATATAGCAAATCAAGCTTTGGCATGGCTGATATTCAGGGCTCTCATTCTGAAGTTCAGTGAGAGAGACTGAACTATAGGCAAAACACAAAAAATTTCAAGGAGAGTTGTGTGAGAAAATCTGAGATTGATGACAAGGAGAATGCAGACCACGAAACACTTATAATTATTTAAGGGAACCTTCATATTCTTCAATAAGACAAGAGGAATGATTCCCTGAAGTGAGGACTTCTTCCGCATCAAAGGCTTGTGAAATGCAATTTTTTTTAAAAAGAAGAAAGACTGAACTGAGAATAACACAGAATTGGTTCTTTGCTCAAGAACAACTCTCTAGGAAAGTCTGTAGAAGCTACAACTATTAGGCTACAAGAAAGTTAGTTGAAGTTTTGACCTGGTAACAGGTCATGAGTATTATCCTCATGGTAGTAGTTTTGCATGCACAAATTGTACAATATTAGAAGAGTCATGGAGTACTGCTCCATGGTTTCAGAATGCTACTGAGTTTAGGTATATATGTGGAAGGACTAGAGTCCCTGCAAAGAGATCCTAAGAGCCCATTGTATAAATCTAGGAAGATAAAATTGAAGTTTAAAATGGAATCTCAGGATATTGAAGATGCCCAGGATCACAAAATTTCCACTGAGAAAAGATTAATTCATAAAATGGAGCTGGCCCGAGAGAGATGTTAGGTGTGCTTCAGAGAGCATAACTATTGGCGTAGGGTATGTAAGGTGTCTAGAGCACAGATGGCTTCATCATGAGTCTCAGATCCCTTATATGGAGCTGATGGATTTGATGATATCCATTATGGGTCTCAGTCTTGCTATTATCATTTTTTTTTTTGCTGTGTCCCATTCCTACTCCTCAGAAGAAAATGCGTATTCTTTGCCATCATATATTAGAAATGTATCATTTTTATCATCTGTGGGATGTCAGAGTCCATAGACACCTGAGCTTCAGAGTAATTTCCACGTTTATACTTTTGAACAGTGTTAACAATTATGGGGAATTTTAAGGTTGGACTACAAACATTGTGCATTATGAGATGGCTTTGAGCCTAATAGGACAGGTGGATAATAATGGTTTAAGAGGAATATGTGTATGAGTCAAGCTGAGAAGGAGTAGACTCGGAAAGGTTTATATTGATTGTAAACAGACTCTAGAGTCATCATGAATATGAATATCTGGGCCTTATCTGTGAGGGATTTACTAAATTAGGTTAATTGAGATGAGGAGATTAACCATAAATGTGGGCAGCACTATCCAATGGGGTGGGATCCTGGGCTACATAAAAAGATTATCTCTCTTGCAGTTCAAAATGCAGGCACAATATTGCCAGTTGCCTTCTCCTCTTGTCGGGATGCCTGTACCTTCATAACTGACTTCCACTTACATTTTAAGGCAAAACAAACTGCTCCATCCTTATGATTCTTTGGCCAGGTGTTTTGTTGCAACAAGAAAAATGACTGGAATAATAACTGTAGTACTCAAGACATACAAATGCAGTTCACAGTGAGCAGCAGCTTTTACCAAGAGATTAATTTTTACTTGTGTGTATATGCATGTATATTCATGATATATGTGCACTATAAGCATGTATGTGCTCAAGGAGTCATAAGAGGGCACCAGATCTCCTAGAACTAGAGCCACAGGCTGTTGTAGGCTGTCTGATGTGAGAACTAGGAGTAGAACACACCACTTAGCCACATCTCCAGTGTTGAAGACACCTTGTTAAAAGTGACAAAAATAAGCCAGGCAGTGGTTGCACATGCCTTTAATCCCAGGTCTTGGGAGGCAGAGACAAGCAGATTTCTGAGTTCCAGGCCATCCTGGTCTACAGAATGAGTTCTAGAACAGCCAGGGCTATACCGAGAAACCCAGTCTCAAAAAAACAAAAAAACAAAAAAACCAAAAAAACAAAACAAAAAAAAGATGAAAATAAAAGATATATTGCTGAGAAAGCAAAAACTGGATACTTGAACTGCTGTTTGCTTCCACTGAGAACATAAAACAGTACTTCTGTTAGAGAAGTTCACTGGATGGTTCTTCAAACAACTAAATAGAATAATTGTAAAGGTAACTTTATTCACTAGCTGTAGTTCTCTTCTTGGAGTTTTACTGCTGAATAAGCTTACACTTTTTAGTTTTTCTGAGCTCTGGCTGGCTGTTTCAACTCAGCTGCTCCGACTCAGAACTCTTCTGATTCAAACTGCCTTTTCTTGCCTTCTCACTGAACTGCTCTGCTTTGAAAAACTTCCTCTGAATTCCAGGAACTGAACTGCATTGACTGGATGCTCTGAACCAAACTACATAAATTCAACTGAACTCAGCTGCATTCAATATAACTACACTGAAGTCAACTCAAGTGACCTCCCCTGCATTGCCTGAACTCAACTGAACTCCATGCACTGAACTAAACTCTATGCTTGACTCACTATGAACTACTCTTAAATTGCCTTTCTTTCCTGTCTGTACTCCTGAGAGTTAGGCATATACTATCTCTGATGCATTCTGTCAAATCTTTCTCTGTCTCATCACTTCATCTGCCACTCAAGTAAATGTCACTTTCACACATGGCTGCAACCCTTACAACCTAACTTTACCTTCATTGTTTGGGACTAAAGGTGTGTTATACTCAAGCCAGAAGGATGAAAGATGTGTCATTCCAGCTGTATTACATAGTCCTAGAAAGAGTTTGGATATAATCTCTTGCCAGAGAAACCATGTTGTTAGATTAATTTCCTGTACATTTTTATCAGTCTCTCTCTCTCTGTTTGTGTGTGTGTGTGTGTGTGTGTGTGTGTGAGTGAGTGTATGAACTGCTGTTTGCTTCCACTGAGAACACAAAACAGTGCTTCTCTTAGAGTCAGAGTGTGTGTGTACTAATGCAATACTCATAGGAGCATTATTTATACCAACAAGTAAGCAAAGGAAATCTATATATCAATTAGTACATAAACAGATAAAATTACACACACACAAACTCATAATAATGCATGCACTGTATATATAAATGCATGAAATAGAATAGCAGGCAGAAGAGAGGTATGGGAGAAGCTCGAGAACAATGAGAACGATGCCAATTATTTCTACAGAAAACATAAGCTGAAGTCAAAATAGAAGCAGGAGTGAGGAGATGGCAGTGAAGATAGAGGAGGAAGAGCAGCAGCAACATGATTCTGATGAATATAATGACTAGAATCTCAAGGTGATTTGAACTACAGCCTATTCAACCTAACAAGATTATGTCCCACCCGTGGCTCAACAGGACACCTGGAAGTTCCAGGAGGTCCAGAAATGTACCTCTAGTAATGCTAAATTTTTCTTCCCTCATGTCAGGAATCCTACCACATGTACCTGAATTGTACCATCAGAGAAAATACACCCTGGCCATTGGCAGAGAAATCATAGTGATGCCAACAGTGGAATGATGCTACCTGGAGCAGAAATACCATCTCTAATACCTACTACCACCAGTTATGTATCCTGATCCACAATCTGGAGTTTTTCCAATAACCTAAGCTTAGACTGGTCCCAGTATGTGCTGATACAAATCGTGAGGCTTTAAAATAGTTCTGCAACAATTATGGGATACTGAAAGCCTGTACTCCTGGCTTATACACAGCCAATTGCTTCACCTAGTAGCACAACAAATATGTCTGCAATTAAAGCAACAAAACTTGCAACCACAAATGCAACCAGTAGACTGACCCACGGAGATGGGTCAGTGGGAGTGTGGAAATCTTAACTACCTATATCTATGTACCCCTCTTGACATCAGTAATTCGCTATTTGATTCTTTGGAGGTGTATGAACACCTCAGCCAGACATCCCTTAGTGTGAAAGAATGAGACCCCTATGCCACCTCATTGTTACCATCGTAGTCACCAAAGCAGGCAAGTTACCTTTCTGGAACCTAGCCACTTTACATATAGGATGTACCAATGGTATCCCTTACCACAGTTGTTCTCCTTAACCTCCAGGGAGGAGACCTTAACAAAGCTGTAAGGCAGCCAATACTGACTTAATCAGAGATTAAGTCTTTGCTCAGCTCATGCAATTTATATGGCCAAACCTTCATTTGGGAGGTTTCATTGTGAGTTTAGCAAAAGATTATAATGTATGTTGCATGCTTTCTTTTTCAAGTTCCATATAGGTCTGTATAAATAAAGTATAATAAGCATATTTTATTAAAATTGGGAAAGCACTGGAATTATATGCACCTAACAATATAGTAAAGGCAGGTTCTGTAAACAAGCCTTCCTATATCAACTGTTATGCCTTGCAGATGCTGGTCATGTCCAGAGCCCCCAGCAAACTCTCTGAGTGCTCGGAATACCTATACACTGGAGGTATGAAATCAACAATATTTAATGTGTTTATAGGTCCTTGTATTTAAGAAATATTACCAAAGTCCTATAAGTATCCTGTACTGTTAAATTTCAGTATGAAATTTGAGGGAGTACTTACATCTTTTTATTGATTTTTTTTAACTTTAGACCACTATCTTACAGGCTTGTGCAAATATGTGTCACAGCAGCTATTTATATATTTTTAATAGTGTTCACAATTACCAATTTACATAAAAATAAAAGATTTCTGAATGATAACATTTCACGGGTAAATCCTGATAATGTCATAAACATAAAACTGTCAAAAAAAGGGCAACTGTGTGTTTCTCCTTACATGAATGTCTTAATAAATTTGAGGTGCTTTAGCAAATGCATTAAGATTGGGGAACTTAAAAAAAGACTTGGAAAAGATTAAACTGCAAATTTTTTTTCTTAGAGTTTTAGAAGTTGGGAAGTATAAAATCTAAGTTCTTGCAGATTCTCTATCTGGTGAGGCTTTTTCCTCTCTTATTTGTCATTTAGCAGAGGAGAGAAAATAAGAGCCAGACATGAAAGGAGATAGAGACATGGGAGAGAGGATCCTTCTGAGTGCATTACCCCATTGATGCTAGTTCATCACACTGACCATCTTACTCATTCAAAAATCTCTTCTTTTATCATGACATAAGTGGTGGGTGATTCCAACACGTGAATTTGGGGTAAAGAGATTCCAAGAGTGTAATAAATGAGAAGAGAGACTCTCTCTGACTGTTGCTAACACCACTGCAGGGGCTGGGAACTGTGATAGAATGCGACATAACAGGAGCATCAGCAGAAGAACACTAGTCCATTTCTCCCCTCTGCCTCCTGGTCTACCATGATGTGAACTGCTCTGTCTTGCTTTCCCCACCATGGTGGCCTGCATCTTATGAAACTATGAATAAAATAAGCCTTTTCCCTCTTCAGTTCCTGCAATGGGTCATTTGTTACTATAATGATGAAAATTAGTAATACAAAAGAATACAAATTTTCTTTGTGTTTTGATGAAAAAATTCTTATGTGGACAAATATGATGGCTGCACCAATGCCACTGAACTATGCATTTAAAACATTTAAAGTAAATTCTACATTGTATATTTTATTACTTCATTTAAATTATCAGAATGATTTTGGAAATTGTTACCAAGAACTTTAAAAAGTGTTTTGAGAAAGAGTATTAATTAAACCTCATGTTTGTGTCATAGCCTCTATCCTTGCATGCTTTTATTTAAAATGAGAAGATAAAAAAGCACAGTCTACACCCGAATCAAACATAGGCAGACTACATACTAGTAGATGAAGGCTTCAATCCAAAGATAAAACCATTCTTCAAACAAGATATGCACATTCAAATCATGATGTTATGTCCTAGCTATGGAGACTGACATCAAATAAAATTATTTTTTAAAATAAAATCAAGTTAATGGGAGATGGCTCAGTGCTTAAGACTACTGACTGCCTTTTCAGAAGACCCTGGTCCTATTCCCAGCAGCTCCCATACGGAATAAGTAATTCCAGTTCCAGATGATTGGATACTTTTATCTGGCTTCTGGACACCAGAGACACAAGCAGATACACAGCCATGCAGGTATATAAACACTTATACATACAAAATTTTTTCAAAATTATTAAATTTCAAAATGCCAAGAAAAGAAAATGAAATAACTCATGTTGCGGTTTTTCCTCACAACTAAAAATTTAAATTATTTTGGAGAATTTAAAAACACGTGTGTTTCCTCCTGATGAGTTTTAGTTTACTTAAGATAAAAAGTAAAGAGAGTGTTATACTACCGAAAGCATAGCTTCTGCCATATTACAAAACACAGGCTACCGAACTATTTACAGCACTAGAACACCTATGGGGATTTCTTTTAAGGAACATCTGCTTAGCTCATTTTTATCCATATATAGAGAGGGAGCATCAGCTATCATTTCCAGAATACAGGAACCTAAAATACAGAGGGTGGCCAATTCTATAATGTGAAATTAAAATAACTTTCTTTTTTTTCCTTTTTTTTTTTTTTTTTTTTTTTTTTTTTTTTTTTTTTTTTTTTTTGAGACAGTGTTTTTCTGTATAGCCCTGGCTGTCCTGGAACTCACTCTGTAGACCAGGCTGGCCTTGAATGCAGAAATCTGCCTGCCTCTGCCTCCCAAGTGCTGGGATTAAAGGCGTGTGCCACCACTGCCCAGCCCAAAATGAATCTTCTAAGTTCGGGAATGTGGTTAGTGTGTTCCTGTGCCTTTGAAAGTAAAATTTCTTTCTTTCATGGAAACCTTAGTTTTTCTTTGAATTTCAAAGGATACCTTGCTTTAGGCAAATATGCATGGAAACTGTTCAAAAAAAAAATATTGAGTTGAACTGGTAGCATATGTCAGTAATGTTTCACACACATACACACACATACATACACACATAGACACAGAAAGAGAGAGAGAGAGAGAGAGAGAGAGAGAGAGAGAGAATCTACATTCCACATCACTCAAAAGCTTGGAGTGCTTAAAGACAATCTTCAACAGAAGCTGAAGTGGAAACAAAAATGAAACTTTAATTTTACCATTTTGTGATCATAAAATATATATAATTGCCTGGTGGTGGTGTTACTCTCCTTTAATCCTAGCAGTTGACAGACAGAGGCAGGCAGGTGTCTGTGAGTTTGAGGCCAGCTTTGACTCCAAAGTAAGTTCCAGCCAGAGCTATATGGAGAAACACTGTCTTGAAAAACAAATGTGTGTGTGTGTGTGTGTGTGTGTGTGTGTGTGTCTGTGTGCATGTACATTTGTATGCATGTGTATATATACATACAAATCAGTTTAGTTTTCTAATCTGTATGCTTTGGAAGTTAGAAAGAAGCAAACTTATTTATTTTTTGAGTATTATTATTTGGTCATAAGCTCTGGGATGATTGCTATTTCTTAGTAATTACTCAGAATTTGATCACAAAAATATATAAGCCTTGTGCTTCTAGTTCTTGACTTTCAGAGACCATAAGATTCTAAGATGTAAAGGCTGAGAAAGCACTAGTAACATTCTGGTATGCCTAATTTTCTGTCAGTAAATGACTAGTCGTAGAAAATACAAAAAAATATATATATTTAATATTCCCAAACAGGACTGTATAAGAGACACAAACTAATCATACACATAAGATTTAAAATCAATCGAATATCAGAAATATTATGAAATTTCCTCACATTTACTCATGGATATTTAGCCCAAAATTTCTTGGCTTGCTATTTAACATGTTGATATTGCAAATGTATCTATTTGGCTCATTCATAAACCATTTTGAACCCATCATGCTCGTTTGAAGGTGAGTTATGTCTTCTTTGTTAGAGTTCTCACATATCAAACACCTCAGTGGTTCATACATCACAGCAGAAGTTTGGCTTGAAGTATTTATCTTACTAATATGGAAAACCATTGCCATTTGGAAACCTTGGGCTGACAGCTCACTCACTCGTTTACTATTACGGGAACCTCTGAGGAGTCCATTTGGGAAAAGTGGATGCTTAGTTTTTTATAATTAATGAAGCTCTGTTATGACACAAACTAGTCCGCTTTACTTTGCCAAATACAGCATAATTAAGCAGCATCATTATTATACAGCAACTCACTAATCTAGGAAATAAAATTTTGCATGTAAATTTCACTAATCTTTAGGTACACAAAAATAAAATAGCTCATGATTGAACAGAAATATTATCTATAAAGTTAAATTTAGTAAACAAAATTCAGGTGGCTTAGCAACTAAAACATTCTAAACATGATTTCCAGGGAACATTATTTGATATTAAGAGTCAATATTCAAACATGAGTTTGCTTGTGAAGACTTTATTCAAGCCAAAATTAAGTAGTATAATTAATAAGAAGGTAAAGGTGGTAATTTCAACTCAGAAATGAGTGGAATCAAGGACTACAAATGAGTTCCTTCCAAGAAACACTAAAACCCACAATGCCACAAAGGAGCTGATGAATAACTTTGATCATTGTTATATCATCAATAGTGATGGATATTTCTCTGAAAATGAAAATGCACATTTTAATGAATGTACACAAACTATTTACCAAACAAAGGATAAAACTCTAAAATGTTCTAGGTCAAATAACATTTAGGATGCAATATAATTAATCTGCAAATTTGTCTAATAATAAATAATTAAAATGGCACCAGCTTTTGGAAAGTTAAATAATTAAAATATGCTCAGGTAGTAACTCATTTAAAGAAACAATAACTTTTGGGAATAATAGTCAAACACATGATCTTACCTAACGTAGCTGATACAATGCATAAAGGAATATTAGACACTTAAAATGTTTATATTAAAAAATTGCAGAAGCTGAAGATCAAAAGTAAATCTACTTGGCAAAACAGAAAAATAAGGTAAGTTAATTCCAAGTGGGGAATTGAAATATTTTGGTATTAATAACAAATACAGCAAGATTTATGAAAAGTCCAAACTTCTTGGAACTTACTCATTGTCAATCCTGATTCAAAGCCCCTGCATCTGATGTTTTCCACAGTGTACTCTTCTAAAGACTTAGGAAAAGAAACATTGATTATAAAAAAAAGAAGAAGAGAAGGGATGAACCAGAAGAATGATGAGAGGAGAAATATTCCTTGCTCATTTTGTAGGACCATCAAAACATGAATACGAAAGCTAAACATATCATTATAAAGAAGATTGCGAGAAAGCCTAAACACTAAGGATGTATAAAATGGAACCTGCCTTTATGAGCTTACCACAAATAGAATTTTAAAACTGAGTTTGAAAGGAGAAGATAAGCTGAGTGGGATGATGCTTCTCCCACAAGTCACAGGTTTTTAAACAAAAATCCCAATGCCAGTTCTGGGATACTTTCCTATGGCATGTTGGTCAGAGAGGTCCTAGGTGGCCTCCAAAGAATTCAGTATGTCATCATCACTCTTGGTTAACCATCAGAACTTGGTAGTAAAACCCAACTGTGGAATACCTAGAATTCATTGGTGAGAGGACTGAGAGAAATCTCACCAAGACTGATCTGGATAGTTCTAGTTTACCGATAGCTTTCAGAGTGCCAGAAGTTGCTATAGAAGCTGCTGGGTAGAAAAAGCACCGACCTAGCTCTGCACATTGTGAGCTGCAACAATGTATAACATGGCAAGATATGCTCATTTGTGTAATACAGGCATGAATGTTTTATTGGTAATCACATCTGAATTAGATTTTTCGAACTGTTCCACGAGAGGGAACTCATGTTTCGAAAAACTGCCCATGAGTGTAGGGGAATGCCAGGGCCAGTAAGCAGAGGAGAGTGGGGTGGCAAGGAGGGGGAGGGGAAGGGACAGGGAACAGGGGTTTGTTTTTGTTGTTGTTTTTTGTTTGTTGTTTTTTTATGGGGGGGTTGGAGGGGAAACTGGGAAAGGAGATATCATATGACATGTAATAAAGAAAATATCTAATAAAAAAAAGGAAAAGAAAAAGAAAAAAGAAAAACTGCCCATGAACCCATGGCTGGGGAAGTCATAGGCCCTCAATGAAGTTCTACTGTTATTTTGCTAAATATAACTATGGTAGCAAACTACCTTTTCAAAGCATATTTATTGTGTCTATATTCCCATAAATTAGTACAACTACCAGCCTTCATTAGAAGAATTCATGATGCCTCATAATTCTTGAAGAAATATGGACAATTAATGACGGTTGAATGAAGGAAGTTCATGTTCTTCTTGTTGTCAGGTAGCATCTGTTGGGAGCATAGCATGAACGTCCTTGTGCCACCGATCTCTAGAGAAATCAGGAAAGCAGTATTGTCTTTTTAACAGAAATATATATACAGAAAACCTGGGATTGAAGGTGATTGATAGCCCAGTGTTCTGCATTATCTACTGGACCAGGCCATATCAAGTTCCCACCAGCAGGAACAGAAGTGCCTATAAGTAGCTAGTAATCTATATAACTCGTACAGTTAGGAGCTCTCCAGGCTCTTACAACCAGGACTAGAAATACTTAATAATCTAAGTGACCC
>NW_022196903.1:95796515-95802518 GCF_008632895.1 Mastomys coucha
TAGACCAGGCTGGCTTCAAACTCAGAAATCTCTCTGCCTCTCCCTCCCAAGTGCTGGGATTAAAGGCCTGTGCCACCACTGCCCTGCCGACCCTTGCATTTTCTATATAGTCAGAAGCTTCCCAACCTCTCTCCAACCAGAACTAGAGATTCTGGTTCTAAGAGCCCCAAATGGATCTCAGCTATCAGTGTGACCAAGATCAGGCCAGAATCTTCCTTAGACCCTTAATCTAGTACAAGCAACTTACTACTTTTTGGAACAAATGACATGTACCCTGAGTTGAGCCCATATAATTACACTTCCTTGGGAACTGGAGATTTTACACCTGGAAAACTCCTTTCCCCCCAAATTATGTTGTGTTTTAAATATGCTGACAATGATTCTCCTGGCATTAGATTCCTCAAAGTCTGGAATCAGGTTGACTAAGTTAACCTGAAGTGAGTTTTCATTCTCATCTCTTCCCTTCCTGGATACCTGCAGACACCTCCTTATAGCCACTACTGCCTTGCCCTTGTTCCTATAAATAACCTCCCACCCATGTGCACACAGGCAGTACTATTACAGCTCAGCTGGTCTCAGAAATACCAAACACAAAAGTGGGAATGAGACTTATTTAGAAGAACAAATTCAGTGAGAAGAACAGGGTCATTGTGGGTGGAAAGAGCTAAAATCCATTACACATGTCTACGACCCCATCAGAGAATAAAAATAAAAAAAATTAAAATTAAAATGAAGTAGTAAACCAGTAGTAAGAAAAGCAATGTCAAGTCTAGGAATATGTAGCAAAGATACCACAATCAGAGGATATTTGTTTTGTGACTATGAAAGTGATTCAAAGTGAGGCAAACTGTCATTTGCAGCATTATTCACAAAAAGAAAAGAATGTCCATGGGTACAAGTAAAACTTGGGATAGAATGTAGCAAAAATCACACAAAATGCTGACTTACTAAACACTTGACTGTAAACAAGACAGAGTCATTTTTATTAACATCTCTATGTATATCAATAAATGAAAGAGAAAATGGAGTGTTGGAAAGGAAGAATATGTTTTTAAACCTGGAGATGATAGGAATTTGGAGTTTTTATAGATGAATTAAAAGCCAAGCAACACTTATTGCTAATGAAGTCAAGTTACTAATCACCTCTAGTCATGGAGTGAGGATTAGTTTCTAGAAGAGACAGACAGGAATACACTTTGATTTGATCTACCGCATTCTCTACCAAGTGATATGTTTAGTTTCTGAAGTTATAAGCCTATGCACTTGGGTGTCATGGAATTTTCTGTATGATAAAGTCTGGAAAGTAGATTTCTCCTTTAGGTAATATTCAGTGAACAACTGAGATCATCATCATTTGCCAAAGACAGTATTAGTCAATACTAAAATAATTCCAGGAAACAGAGTCTGGATTTGGTTCTGTCTTACAAGTGGAATTGAATGCTTGTACATTGCTTACCTTTCTAAAAATATGTAACATGAGGTATCCAGAGTTCTGAACTCTTTAATGTGTCAAATTCCTGTTGTGATTGCATAATATACTTCCCTACACTTTCAATTTGCTATTTTTTTCAATTTCTCTTGATAATCACTTTTGTTCAAGATTTTGGGCACAGGCTGCTGGTTAAACTCTAATTCAAAATGAGTCTGAATTCATAGCAGCCATGAGCCTAGATGATTACATGCCTGAGAACACTATGCTTAGGGAGATAATATTGACTGCACATTGCATTTTTCTCATATTCATGCAAGATTGACTCAACCTGTCAAATGTTTAAAAATCAAAGGCAGACTTATGGCCCAAACATATATTAAATCATGTGCACAAATGATTCATAACAAAAGCCAACCCACTCCAGTGGGCCAGCAGCCATGGACAGATCTCAGTTATGCCTGAAACCTAGGGACCACTCTTCCCATATATCGTTAATGATGAGATTACAAAGCCAGCAAAACAGGAGATGGATGAGTGACCATAAAATATACGTTGTATGCTCCAGTAAGACTCAAAATAATCAAAAGAAATTAGATCATGGTGGTACTTCTTTCTATTATATCTAGCTTTTTCTTTTTACTTTTCAACCTCCCTGCAGAAGAGGATGTTAGAGGAGAAAATGTTTGCTGGCTGACACAAACGGCAGGGAAATTTGGCCACATTTGTACAGATGGGAGACAACTTAATCTGGTTCATATGTTTTAAGCACATCCTAAAATAAAACCTGGAGACTAATTTGCACCTGGGGGGGGGGGAGGGCTGGGAACTGCATAAAGCCACAGAAGCATACAAACAATTTAAAATTTCAATATGCCATTGCAAATTTAAAAAAAAATTCTAATGAGGTAATAATGCTATGTGTTTGACTTTATGATTTGATTCCTTTTGAAATGCACATTTACATTTCAAATATTACATCTGACCTAATTATTTCAAGAAGTATAGTAGTTGCTTTAAAATTTCAATTACAATCCTTAGGATGCTTTGTTTCCTGTTACTGACTAGTTCCTTGTTTGAATGTGCTATCAGAATTCATGGCAGCTCAGTTACCAGAAACAATGCATGCATGGAATATATAATTTTTTTCATGGGAGTGGAGTTCTTGGGGTTACTTCAGCAAACTTGGTTGTGTATAGTAGAGGATGGCCAATCAACGGGAGGAGAGGCCCTTGGTCCTGTGAAGGTTCTGTGCCCCAGTGTAGGGTAATACCAGGGCCAGTAAGTGGGAGAGGGTGCGGTGATGAGCAGGGGGAAGGGGAGGGAAAAGAGGTTTGTTCTTGTTGTTTTTTGTTTTTTGTTTTTTTTTGAGGGGAAACTGGGAAAGGAGAAATCATATGACATGTAAATAAAGAAAATATCTAATAACAAAAAAAAAATGAAAAAAAATTATTTCATGCAAGGATGAGGACCTGAGTTCAATCTCCAGTACTCACCTTAAAAAAGAGGTGCACATCAGTAAGCCCAGGTAGAGATTCATCTGTAAGCCTAGCCCTGAAGTGTTGGAGATGCACATCTGTAATATCAACACTAGAGAAGTGGAATTGCACATCTGTAAGCCCAGCATTGGAGAGGTGGAGTTCCATGTCTGTAAGCCCAGCATTGGAGAGGTGGAGGTGCACATCTGTAAGCCCAGCATTAAAGATGTGTACGTGCACATCTATAAGCCCAGCAAATCTGTAAGTCCTACACTGGAGAGGTAGAGACAGGCTTTTAGGCTTTCTGGCCAAGTATTTTAGCTGAGTTAGCGAACTGTAGGTTCAGTGGAAGATTCTATCTTTAAAAAAAGGGAAAAGTTACTGAGGAATACATTCTCTATTGTCTCTCTGGACTTCTGTCCTCCACACCCGTGCATGTACACACATAAAAAAATAATAATGATAATAATAATAATAATAATAATAATAATAATAATCACATGATAGTCATATGGTTATGATATCATGTCTAAAGAAAACAAACCAGGTACTAAAATTTGGCAAAGTGACTTTTAAAAGTATAAAACTGTTGTTCTATTTAGCTTGTGGACATGTCTCCCACCTCAACAAAGAGGAAAAGGCATGAGAACATAAAATTGAACCAGCTTCATTTTAATCTTTTGTTTCATCCCTGTTGAATATAACTTCCAAAAGTGGGAACTATGTCTAATTACAGATCTATTCACAAAATCTGCCATGGTATTTATTAAGTAGGAGATGCTTGGTGACTTACTACTGAACGCACACAAGTCTGTAAAGTAAGGCTGGCTTTGAAAGGTGGGATCAGAGAAATCAAGCTCCCTCCAAGCTCTGTGATGCTCTTAAAGAACACAGTACACTGTGGACATCATCATTATTTTGTCTATGATTTATCTGTGTCCCTTCAACATTGTCTGCTCACAAACACGTTTTGCCCAAGAAATGTTTTATGCAGGTAAGGTGTACAGGAATATAAAGTATGTATAAAATACTATTCTAATACTGGATTATAGAGAAATTTATTTGAAAACAATTCTTTGTTGTACATAGACTTGTACAACTCAGTAAAGATTAAAGCAAATTAGCATACTACTGAGATAGATGTATTTGTTTATTTATTACATCATTTCCCCCTTCCTATCCTCCCTCAAAACACTCCCATATAATCTCCCTTGGTCTCTCATGTGTTTGTTTTTTCATTAAATTTTAAGTCTTGGCTGACTAGTTGATACAAGGCATCTTCAATGTTTTTCCTAGTACAACAATATGTTAATTTTCTAAATATCAGTGTTGAGAATACTGCTTTATGTAAATACAGATTAAAAAGTGACAAAAGTTGGGGCCAATGAGATGATTCAGCCAGATGATTCCACACACATGTACGTTATGATGCTGTACCCAAACACAAATTCAGTATATACAATAAATAATCAAACAAGCAAACAAATAAATATTGATTTAAAAAGTTGATGGAAGAAATACTCCTAGGACCATTACAGAAATCATTGGAAATTCTGTCCTAATCCCAAGTAAAATTCTATTGGATGAGATCTTTTAAAATTTAATTCAGCTGGGCAGTTTTGTGTTAGTTGTTCATAGTTATTTTTGTTTTTGAGACAGTTTCTCATGTAGCATAGGCTGGCCTCAAATACTCCATTACCTTTAAATTCTGTTCTTCTTGCATCTACTTCTGAAGTGCTGGAATTACAGGCATTTGTGGAATTTTCCTCAGTGAACCCGTTGAAGATTTTTCCAGATGAACTTGACCTGGATTTCTTCTCCTACAACTGCAATTCAAAGATTTTTATGGTAACCCAAATTCCTGAATGTTCAGTGTTTATATTTGTGTGTGTGCATGCAAGCACAAATGTATGCGTTATTTTTTCATATTTCTTACTGGAGTGCTTCAATTCCTCTTCTTTATTTTCGAGTCTTGCTATTCTATCTTCAACTCGATCCATTCTGCTTATAAGGCTTTTTTTTTTTTTTTTTTTTTTTTTTTTTTTTTAACCTATGGTTTCTTCTTGAGTTAGTAAGTCATTGTATTCCATCTTCACTTCAGTTTGAGCTATCTTCAATATATCTCTTTTCAATTCCTGTATTACCTTTGACATTTCACTCAGCTATATATTTGTGTTTCTTTGTACATCACTCAGGTATTTATTGGTATTTTCTTTAAGTTAATTGAGCTGTTTGTGCCTGTCCTTTTAAAACTTCTTACATTCTCAGAGGAAGTTTATGGTTTTTCATTCTGTTTTTCCTTGTGTGCATGCATGGTGCCTCAGAGAGGTCAGAAGAGTTTATCATATAATCTGGGATTAAAACTACTGATGGGTGTAGACCATCATCTATGTGCTGGGAATTGAACCTGTATCTTATAGAAGAGTGGCCAGCCATTGCTCTTCACTGCTGAGACATATTTCCAGCCCATTCTTTTATTATTTACTATTCGGAATATTTACGGAATTTTCAGTGGAGAAAATTTCTTTTGGAGTAGTAAATTTGTAGGGAGGGCATACTCTCTTATCCCTCCATAAATCTTGTATTCTTGCAATATGTCATGGGCCTTTGGACTTCTTTGCTTGGTTGTATGTCTGATGTGAGATTCTAGGTTGATTCTCTTGACTGGATATTTACTTTTGTTGTTGCTTAGGCATGATTAATATTATTTATTTGTTTTTTTACAATCATTTTTTTATTAGAAAGTTTTTTTATTTACATGTCATATAATTTCTCCTTTCCCAGTTTCCCCTCCAAAAACCAAACAAACAAACAAACAAAAACAGCAAGAACAAACCCCTGTTGCCTCCCCTCCCCATGCTCACCACCCCACCCTCTCCCACTTATTGGCTCTGGCATTTCCCTACAGTGGAGTACAGAACCTTCACGGGGCCAAGGGCCTCTCCTCCCATTGATGATCGACTTTGTAATCCTCTACTATGCACATGCTGCCAGAACAATCAGTCCCACCATGTATAGTCCTCGGTTAGTGGCTTAGTCCCTGGGAGCTCTGAGGGTACTAGTTAGTTCATATTGTTGTTCATCCTAAGGGGCTGC
>NW_022196903.1:95803171-95816158 GCF_008632895.1 Mastomys coucha
GTTTTTAATAGCTGAGTAGTACTCTATTGTGTAGATGTACCACAATTTCTGTATCCATTCCTCTGTTGTGGGACATCTGGGTTGTTTCCAATTCCTGCCTATTATAAATAAGGCTGCTATGAACATGGTGGAGCATGTGTCCTTATTACATGTTGGAGCATCTTCTGGGTATAGGCCCAGGAGTGGTAAAGCTGGGTCTTCTGGTAGAACTATGGCCAATTTCCAGAGGAACCGTCAAACTGATTTCCAGAGTGTTTGTACCAGCTTGCAAAGCCACCAGCAATGAAGTAGTGTTCCTCTTTCTCCACAACATCTCCAGCATCTGCTGTCAAGGCATGGTTAATTTTAGATCAAGTATGAAGAGTTGGTAGGTCAGCCTTTTATTTAGATAATTAGAGTTGATTTTGAATGGATGAAGTGAAAAGTCATGTAGAAGAAAAAAAAAGATCGATATATGTGGGCTGTTTGCAAGCTGTGTTACTGGGTTATGCCCAGGAGTGTGAGGATGATGTGAGTACTCCAGAATCTTGGGAATTTATCAAGGTAGGCTACTCTACAGGCTGTATGATTGAGGCTTGGTCTGACAGCTGAGGATGGTACAAAACGTCAATGTCCCAGAGACTCATCAGCCTGTTTTAATTTACCAATGTGTGAACCTGGTAAGGCTTGAGGGTCAGATACAATACAGGAAAGCTAGGATTTGAGGGTCTCACAATACAGAATCAGCACATATGATGTAGAACTTGGGCCAATCCTGGAGATAGGAATTGCTCAAGCAGGGTAAGGACTGTAGACTTACAATAGTAGGCAGGGACACAGGACTTGCAAGTATGGCTAGGCCTGGAGGTCGATATAGCAGTGGCACATATGAACCCTAACATGATGATGCTAAATGACTTCAGTACCACACTATCACCAACATACAGGCCATCCAGAAAAAATCCAAATAGACAGACTCTGAAGTAAAATCATATAACAAAGTAAATGGAGATAGCATACATCTATAGAAGATTCCATCTAAATACTAAAGAATATACTGTCTTTTCAGCAGTGCATGGATATTTTCTCTAAAATTGATTTTATACCATAACATAAAGCAAGTCTTAACAAATACAGGAAAAATCCTGAGTCCTATTGGATGGAATTACATTGTTTTAAAGCTGGATATTAACAGGAGAAATGGCAAAAAGTAAAAACAGGGCACAGTGCTAGTTGGGCAGGCAGAAGCACAGGTAATCCCTGTGGCTTTGAACTCAGCAAATGTACACACATGTGCGCGCACACACACACACACACACACACACACACACACACACAGTAGAGAGCAACTTAGAAAGGCATATAACATCAATCCCTGGCCTCCACCTGTATGCCCACAAATGCACATGATAATCATTATCTCTTAATTGTTACAGTCTTAAATTCACACATTTCTGAGCAGTATCAACCTAGTATAAGTAAGAGTGTGGCCCATCTGACTACAGCAAAGACTAAGTGACATTGTGACAACATCATGGTTTATAATAATATGGACTTATTATCTATTGCTGATACTGCAAGTGCTTTATAGAAAAATAACTATCTTTCAAAGCAAGCAAACAGATTCTTCAAAGCCTGCTCATTTTGATTAGGAAAGATGGGCCTAAGGTACTTTTGAAAGCTCTTGAAAAGACTCTCAGATTTTCAGTGCCTTGCATAAATACAACCCACCACTCGTGTGTGCGAGTGGAGGAGCGGTAATTTTCTGCTAATACTCCATCAAGGGCTGTGGTGAAAATATTTCAATCATATGTCCAAATGAAATAATTGTGAGCATTTTATTGTGAAACTGTTTTAACCAAAATTTTTCTAAATGATGTATATAATGCCTTATGCAACAGTTATTTTTCTCAATTTTTTTAAATACAGGATGACTATCAATAATCACAAATGGCCTCAAAATTCTTTAATTTGTATGTTATTAAGGACTATAGGTAGGAAGGAAATTTCTTTAAAGCTTTGATCTTTTATTTTTTTTTATTATTACTGTGTGGGCATGTGAACATACCACAACACTCATGTAGTGTTCCTTTTCTCGTTCTACTTCCAGGGGGATTCCATAGATCAAGCTTAGGAAGTCCACCTCTCACATAAAGAAATTTACCCCTAGAGCCATATTATAGGCCTATTCATATCTTGTAATCTTTAAAAACAGACCTGTCTTTTCTAGATTGAGAGAACTATCAGATGACCAAAATTCATTGGAAAATATTTGCTGATTTGAAATATTCTGTGGGCGAGTGGCATTCTACATAGAAACCTTAGTCTTCTTGAGTAGATGAACTGCTATTGAGGAAAAGGCAAACTACTCAACACCTACTTATATGCTACACACTTTGCAAAACTCTTCATCTCCTGAACTCTGTAAACAGAAGCGGAGAAAACATTGCTTTCACTTGCTGAGGAACAATGCGACTGTTGGCTACACCTCATGAGAGATCACATGGATTGTCCGGGTTACTTTACAAGCAAAAGTTTCATTTCATCTCAGAATTCCAGCCTCTAAAGCTTTTTATTAATACCATGTGCCATGGTTAAAATGTGAAATGTCCCCTGTCTTCCTACTCCCAGGTACATGTGTTTTGACACTTGGTCTCTGATCTCGAGGTGGTGATGCTGTCCTAGACAATTGTGAAACCTTTCAGACTGACTTGGGTTGCAGAGATGGGCCTTGGAGGTGACAGATACTTCTGGTCCATGTTACATGCTTCTTGATCTCCTGGGATGTTAATGAGGTGTGTAGGAAACACTATTACTGAAGAAGCTGCCTCAGTTTTCTTGCCTTTCCCATCTTGAAGGACTATATCCCTGAATCATAAAACAAAATAAGCCTTTCTTCCTTTAAATTGCTTCCATTACCTTTATGATCTCAGTAACTTAAAAGTAACTAAAAAGTCATGTAAGGATTGCAATAAAATTCGCATCCCTGTCGTTAGTTACTCTCTGTAGACAGGATGGTTTTTGGACCTTTGCAGATCTTCTGCAATGGATCCCAGAAAAGGATGACTGGAGGCCTGAAAGCACCATATGTCCATGCTGAAAATCTTCTTATCAACCTTCTGAGCACGATTGCAATGCAAGGCATGCTTGTAATTCACAGTGCCTAAGATTTTGTCCCTTATCCTACAAAACATGCCATGTTCACACACACACACACACACACACACACACACACACACACAGAGAGAGAGATATGAGGCATAGACATTGAATGAACACTATTATCCAGTTTTATACATGCTCTATGAATAGCTGATACTCATGACCAGTATCTAGACTCTGAAGTGAGAAGCATATGAATTCAAGCTTCTTTCTTCATAGATCTCATTTTGTAGTTGACCCAAAGTCATGTAACATTTGACATTTAATATTTACATGTATTAAAGAAGATCATGTGAATTAAAGTAAGCAGTTATATAAAACTTCCCAAAACACAATTAGTGAAGCAGTTATAAAAGGCAAGAGTAAAGGTATTTATGTGCAGTGATATAAAGTGCTTCCTCATTTATTTATTTATTTTTACAAGAGCTTTAACTAAGTGCCCATTTGGTACCTTTGAATATTTTTACTTAAAATTATTTAAAACAATATATTTTGATATATGCTTTGGGAACTATGTATGTGTATACATGTATGATTGTATGTACTTGTAAGATTCAAAAGGTGAAAACCAATATAGATATTTCCACTTACTTTAACCTCCTATCACTTTTTACTTATAGGATTAAATTCAGATCAATGTTAGGTCCATGTAGATTAGACATCAAATCTGGCAAACTTGTTCATAGAAGTTCAAGATCTAACTGCCCATAGTCTAAGTTATTGATACTATTCTTAACTCTATGCAATTTACTAGAAGAAAATTAAAATGAAGAATAGGTTTTATCAGACTTTAAAATTTTCCCAATTTCATTCTGGAGATATTGAGCACTTGACCCTGTCTTGCTGACATTTATAGTTCCTGTAAATGGTTTACAGTTAGAATTGATCAGAACAATGACTGAAAATGCAATAAAATGTTCAAACACTAAATAAGGTTTAATTAAGTCATGTCAAAGATGTCATGAAAACACAATGAGATAGACAAATGTAATTTTAAAATCACTTTTATCAACATAGTTTGAACTGAAAGTTCAGGTTAAACTTGATTGAGATAAATTAATCTTTTTTCATTGAAAATAGATTTATTGATATTTATTTGAGTGGCACACATTCAAAAGAATTGGATGATAGTCAATTTGACCATTGTTTGTGAACACTGGTAAGAGCAGACAAGAGGTGAAGCATGGACAGAGATAAGGGAACAGATTCCATTGATCAAATCATTCAGAATCCATAAACTAATAGCACTGTATTTTTCTTTTTTTTTGTTTTTATCTTTTTTTATTAGATATTTTCTTTATTTACATGTCATATGATTTCTCCTTTCCCAGTTTCCCCTCCAGAAAACAAACAAACAAACAAACAAAAACAACAACTACTTTTCCAATGTGAATGAATGTTCAAGAGGACCTAGTAAAGTATATTATTTATAAGCACCTTTGGAACATCTTGAAAATTTAGGAAAATTCATCAGTTCATTGAACTGGTAAAACAAAACCCATGGTGTGCTTTTCAGTCATTCAAGATTCCTCTGTTGTGAATTCTCAGTTTAGTTCTATAGCCCACCTTTTGATTGGGTTGTTTGGTGTTTTTGGTGGTTAGCTTCTTGAATTCTTTATATATTTCGGATATTAGCATTCTATTGGATGGGGGGCTAGTGAAGATTTTTCCCAATCTGTACATTGCTGATTTGTATTATTGACTGTGTCCTTTCTCAGCCAGAGAAGATGCACCTAACCCGCAAGAGACTGGAGGCTCTAGGGCATTTAGAGGTCTGGTTGTGTGGTGGTGGGTGGTGGGGACATCTTCGTGGAGACAGGAGTGTATGTGGAGGAAGTATGGGATATGGAACAGTTGGAGGGTAACCTAGGCTTGGGGAGAATAAAATCTGGAGTATAAATAAATAAAAGACCCCCCAAAAAAACCAAAAACCCATGGAGTGATACATATTGAAACTAAAAAGTAGAGTCATTTTAAAATAAAGAAAACCATGATATTAAAATATCTAATGTCATATATACCCTGATAATCATCTGAGATCATAACCATGGGCAGGCATAAACATGAAGCTAATATAGATATGTTATGAGTA
The DNA here is from genome assembly GCF_008632895.1 of Mastomys coucha. Lineage (NCBI taxonomy): Eukaryota > Metazoa > Chordata > Mammalia > Rodentia > Muridae > Mastomys > Mastomys coucha. The sequence continues at coordinate 95,808,405 of NW_022196903.1, forward strand.
TGAAATTTTTAAAGGTACAAATAGAAGCAGTTCCTGCTTACATAGAGGTACAGTCAGCCAAGAACTGCTTCCCAACATCAACCATAAGGCTTTGGGAGTTTGTTCCAAAGCATAAGAGAGAGAAAAATTGTGTATCAAGGAAACAAGCTTAAAAGAAGTTTTCCAAGGATAAATACAATGAAACAAAAGTTCCTGTGGGAAAATAGAAACTGAGTTAGCGTCACTGCAGGATAGATTCTTACTGAAGTGGTTGTTGGAGAAAGTTGTAAATAATACAGCGAATTTCTATCAACCCATGGCTTGCATAATAATTAAGCAATTATTAATAGTACAAAGTAAAATTTTAAAAATTAAATGTAGTTATAGAACTGGCTTTTTGAGGTATGGAAACTACTGCATTTTCCCTGGTTTCAAATGTGGTAGAGGCAATAGCTGAATAGATTGTGCTTGGAGGTAGAGCTAAGTTTGTCCAAATTAAATGTTTGCTCCTAAATATCATAGAAGATTTCCAATGTAAAATCAGATCTAAGAGGAAATATTAACTTTGAATGAAAAGTCACTACCCACTATAAATTTTATAAAGCTGCAAAAAAAAAAAAACCCCACATTTCTGCTGCAGGATATTTGATCACACTTTGAACTCCAAGATTGTTTTATTTAATGAAAAATCAACTGTTTATAGTTGTGGTTTGGCTCATCCCTTAGTACAATGAAGGTAAAGTTCCTTTGTAGAAGGAAGCAAACATATTTGAAATAGATATCTAATTGAGTGGCAGACAAAGTGATGAATCAGAGAAAGATTTACAGAATAGAATATGCCCAACTCTCAGGAGAAGAGAGAGGAGAGGGAAGATACAAAGGGAGCATTGTAGAAGGAGGCAGGAGGCAGTTTTACTGGAACAGTTATAGAGAGACAGATTGCAAGAGAGAACAGTCTAGATACAGGTGAAGCTAGAAAGGGCCAGAGAATGAAAATGAGTCAGAGGATTAGAACATGTTGCCAAAGTTAGTATGAAGCCAAGAAGAGCAATTCAGTTAGAAACTGAGAGAAGACAGATTGAATCAGTCAGCTTGGAGAGGAGTTTGATCCAGAACAGCTGAGTTGAAGCAGCCAGTCAGAAACCAGAGAGAATAAGAATGATTGAGCTTAATCAGAAATCAGTCTCAGAGGCTGAAGACATTCAAGGCCTAGATTAGATTGTATGGAGGCAAGAAACTTTCAAGACTAAGCTAGGTTAGAAGACTGAGGAGTAAGCCTAGGAGATGACAACTACATCAGTAGAATAAAAGGTATGTTTACACAAATGTTATATGACCAAAGGGAATATATAACTCTTCACAAATATATTGATAGAAATCTGACACTGCAATCATATTCCAGAGGGCAAAAACCAGAATGAAAATTCTTCCCCTTGCTCTACATCTTCCCAAGCATGAGTTCTGACAGGATTGAGATGAAATCTCAGCATAGTTTGATTCACATTACCCTGATGGCTATGTGTGTTGAACATTTCAAGTGTTGTACAGCTCTTTGTGTTTTTTTTTTTTTTTTTTGAGAATTCTCTGTTCAGATATGAACCCTATTTTGAAATTGGGCTGATTTTTGTGATATAGTTTCTTGAGATTTTTACATATTTTGAGTATTAATCCTCTCTCAGATGCGTAGTTGGTAAACACTTTCTAATTCTCTAGGCTGCTGCTTTGTTCAGGCGACAGTGTTCTTTGATGTGCAGAAACTTTTCAGTTTCATGAGGTCTCATTTATCAACTGATGATCTTAGTGCCTGTGCAGTGTTCTGTTCAGAAAGGCTTTTCCAGTGCCAATGAGTTTAAGGCTAAGTACAATGTATCTGGTTTATGTTGAGGCCTTTAATGCATTTGGAGTTGAGTTCTTCTAACCTAGGACTAGTCTTGGATGCTTCTTACCTCCATAAATCTAATCTAGGCCTTGAATGTTTTCATGAGACTTACTGATTATTAAACTCAATGGGTATAGATTTATTTGTATTCTTCCCTGTACAGCCACTTAGTTTAACCAGCACCATTTGGTGAAGACACTTTCTCTTTTCCAATATGTATTTCTGGTTTATTTTTTCAAAAATGAGGCATACACAGATGTGTAGATTTATGTCTGGGTCTTCCATTAGATACCATTGATCAATCAATCATTCATTGCTTGTCAGAGTACAAACTTGAGCAGCTACTATGGAAATCAGGGTAGTAGTACCTTAGAAAGATGAGAATCAATGTCCCTCAAGATCCAGCTATATCACACTCTTGGACACATGCTCAAAGAAGACTTCATCCTGCCACAGAAACACTTGTTTAACTATGTTCATTGCTGATAATAATAGTGGGAAATTAAAAACAACCTAGGTGCCCCTCCACTTATGGATGGATGAAGAAAATATGGTATATATTTGTAATAGAGTAATATGCAGGCATTGAAAATGAAATTATGAAATTCACAGGCAAAAAGATGGAACTAGAAACAAAATCATCCCAAGTGAGGTAACTCAGACTCAGTAGGACACATACAAATACATATTCACTTATATGTGGACATTAGTTGTTAAGTCAATGATAGCTAAGCAAACGATCTGTAGAATCACAGACACAAGGTATAGACTGAGGGGCAGATATATCTTTGTAGGAAAAGGGAATAGAATAAATAGATAGTGACATAAATGGGAGGATCTGGAAAAAGTGGAGAGAGGAAGAAAAGATGGGGATGAGTGAGGGAAATGGTAGCTAAAAATTAGTAGTCATTTGAGGAGTGGTATGAAAACCTAATACAGTAGAGGATTTTTAAACTGCATTTGTATATGAAGGCAATCTGAATGAAATTGCCAAATAATAGTAAAAGCAAAGCCCAATGTATATCTTTTGTCACTAAATGAACTTCCAATACTGGGAATGAGATATATCTTATTGAGTTGTTGGCCAAAACATGTTCAGGGGATCCATAAACCACCCAGGTTGTTGTCAGGCCTATAGGCCACTCTTCTCATACTAAAGAGCAAGACACCACTGCTGAAGTAAACACCTACACAACTCATTGAACATGGAGAAGTTGAGCTAGAGCCCACAGAGTCTGCACCCCTTCGCTCTAGTATATAAAAGTACTCTGCACATTTTCAAGAATGAAATGTAAACATCTAGCCACAGTTCCTTCTGTCTATAATGGTGCCTTATCTACAAGATATGCCAGTTCAATGATAGCAAAGATTGTGAGAATAACTAACCGATATCTGATTTAAGATAAGGCCCAATCTACAAGAGAGAATTCATATCCAACACTTCTTGGGTAACCAAGATCCTGAGACTAGATAGGCCAGGACCCACTGTAAAACCCAAAAATGATTGTTCTGCTAAAAGAAGGTTGCAATAAAATAACTATTAATAGTATTTCACCATACTCACAGATCAGTGCCTTGCTCAGCCATCATTATAGAAGCTCCTTCCCACAGCACATGGAACAAATAGAGAGCCACAGCCAGACAATTTTCAGAGAATGAGAGACCTTGGAACACTTAGCTCTAAATGATATATATGTCTTCATCAAATCAAATCACTTCCCTCAGGGGTCAGGGAACTCTATAAAATCACATGCAGAAAGTATATAAGAGTCAGAATGAATGGTAAATGACAAAGAAAGACATTTTAATCAACATTTTCAATGTGCATATGAACTCACAGAGACCTTCATGATCTGCACCTGATAATTTCCTGGAGCTGAAAGGAGAATTGGTCACATGCCCCCATCTTTAACCCAGAAGCTATCTCCAATTGCTTACCATTTGCAAATAAAATTTAGTTTTCTCCAAGGGAGTCTCATTGGGGAAACGTACTATTCTTAATGGTAGACTGCATGCCCAGCATTAGATGACCTTCAAGAAACAAACTCAACAGCATCTCTGGAGGTTTCTTGTCTCATAATGTCAGGGATTTTTTAAAATACCTAATCTCATTTTTCATTTTTATTTTATGATACACATTTTTCTCTCTTTTTATACTACAGGTCCTTTTTGCATGTATTATTGTTTCTAGTGTAGTGTTTTTGTGGGATTCCTAAGTATGTGAGAGTGAGTCTCTGTTTATATGTGCTTCTTGTGCCTTATTCTGGACCTGTTTCCTTCTGTTTGTTTGTTTGTTTGTTTGTTTGTTTTGTCCTATTCTGTTGGGTTACCTTTGTTTTTTGATATTTTTCTATATTATTATTTTCCAATGAGAGACAGAAAGGGGTGGATCTGGATGGGATGTGTGGTAGGGAGAAACTGGGATGGCTAGAGGAAGGGGAAACTTTAATCAGGTTATATTATGTTGAAAAAATTTGTTTTCAATATAAGAAAAAAAAAGAAAATTGTCAGACAACTGGAATGGCAGTCACTACTTTATAATTTAAATATGTACAAAGATGTACTGTTGAGTCACTACCACTGAATCAAATGTGCCCCTGGCCTGATCTCCAACAGCAGATTGGAGGAATGTCCACTGCAGTCATGTCCAGTCTAGTGTTCTTCAATAAAAGGAGAGGAATGATGGAAAGTGAGCTAGATTTGAACAAGAATGAGCTTAAGCAATTGATGGTAAACTGTCTTGCACTTTAGCTCTGTGTTCTTTGCTTCATAATTAAGTTTGCCCATACACATCCATGTCCATGCTTGCCTCTTAATGAGGCACATGCTGCCTTTGGAAAAGAAGAAAAAAAGAGAGAGAGAACAGAGGGTACAATGCAGTGTACTTCTAGCTAATTTCCACTCATATGTGTATAAATATCCAAACCTGAAAACTCTAATAGTTATTTTTAAACCTTTAAAGGAATTTTTGCATGTTTTTATTTATGTTGTTCCCAAATTCTTCCATAAGGAAATTAATGAGTCTTTGTTATCAAACGATGTAAACTTCTTAGACTCTATAGTGAGATCTGGGATACTGAAGGGGTTTCTACCAAAGAATTAGCTACAGAGTAAAAGTATTTAGACTCTACAGAGTCTAAATAATTTTAGATTTTGCAGGCACACATTATTAGAGAACCAGAGCCTGGCTTGAGGCCAGTCTTGACATTAATATTCAAAGCCCTATTTTGCTAAGACTACAATATTTGGTCATACTTTCCCCAATTAGAAAATTCATCAAGAAGCAGTCTATTAAATCAGAGTGCCACCAACCACATATCTGAAAGAATATTAGCCAGGAAAGCTATCTTATAAAGTTTTGAGGCAGAACAGAGGTACTGAAGGAATATAGCAGGAAGAAAATGATCTCCCCCAAGAAAGATTTCTGCTTATACAGGACGAGACATAATTGAGCATTCAATGCAGGGTAAGCAAGCAAAGTATGGGTGGCTACATTTCTCCAGAGGTAAGAAAAATAGAGAAGGAAGAGGCAGGGTGATGTGATGATGATAACTTTTATTGTGCAATTTTGCCAAGGGCTTGCCTCCCCTCAGGATCTGACAATAACCAGGGTTGACACATGTGCACACAAAATGCCACGGGTGAAAGCTGAATGCATAATCCATAAGCACCAGACTGGAGAGCACCCCTTTTCATGCCATGTTCTTAGAGAGGACAGAGGTGACAGATGGCTATTCCTGGGAAGCCTTGAGCAGTATTTCCTAAAGGATGTGTGTGCACTCACAGTGCTGTGCAAGATGCGGCCATCTCTAGTCAATGCTCTCTACATTTCATGTATCTTAATATGAACAGACAAAGATGTATTGACCCAGGGAGTTTACAGATAGTACATGAGTACTTTTTTATTTAATACATAACAGAGAAATTGAGACAACTCTGTAGTAAAGAATAATATTCTGACCAAGTCCCGCAGAGATGTGATAAAATTTGTAAAGGTAAAATGTGCATGACAACACCAAGAAAATGAAACAATTTGAAGGAAACTGTGGAGGATTGGATCTTGGGGAAAGGAGATGAAGTGTTAGGGGCCAGGAGGAGTAGAGGAAGAAGCTGCAGTTTGGATATAATTTTTAAGAGAAGGAGAAGAGGGGGAGGGGAGGAGAAGGAAGAGGAGGAGGAGATAGAGGAGGAGGAGGTAGAGGAGGAGGAGGAAAAGGGGGAGGAGGTAGAGGAGGAGGAGGAAGAGGAGGAGGAGGAAGAGGAGGAGGAGGAGGAAAAAGAAGAGAAGATGAAGGAAGAAGAGGAGGAGGCTGCAAAGAAGAAGGAAGAGGAAGAGAAGGAGGAGAAGGAGGAGAAGAATTCAATAGGGAAAAAAAGAAAATAAAGTAATTTGTTATCCCACCCTTACCTCCCAGCCATTTGCTAATGAGTTGGTCCTCATAATGCAATAACTGGAAGGTAGTTGAACCTTTGAGAGACAGGCTTGTGAGAGGTTGTAAAGTCAATGTAGTCATGCCACCAGTGAGAGTATACTGGAACTTTTTGGGGGCAGGTCTTTTTTTTCTTCTCTCATACAATACATCTTGATCATAGTCTTCCCTTTTCCCCCCGACTTCCCCACTCCTCTCCCCAAGATCCACTCCCCTTCTGTTTCCCTTCAGAAAAGGGCAGGCTTCCCAGGGATAGGAACCAAACACAGCACAACATAGTGCAATAAGACTAGGCAAAAACCCTCATATCAGTGCTGGATGAGGCAATCCACTGGGAGGAAAAGGGTCCCAGAAGTAGGCAAAAGAGTCAGAGTTAACACCACTGTCTTAGTTAGGAATCTTACAAAAACCTCAAGCTGAACAATCATAGCATTTATGTAAAGGGTCTAGGGAGGCTCCATGCAAGCACCATAGTTACTGTTTCAGTCTCTATGAGCCCCTATGTCCTTCTTACAGTTGATATTTAAATGTAACCATCACAGGGAGGTTTTTCTGACCACCTTCTCTTGCTAGAAGTATCTGAGGAAGTTTATGTTTCAAGAATTTTTCTAGTTTTTCCTTATGATTTGTTTCGTTGATTCATGGGCTGAGTTTCCCTGGCATCTTGAACTCCATTGGTTCCTACAATCTTTCCCCTACCCCTTTTCTGCAGGGTTCCCCAAGCTCTGTGTAATATTTGGCTGCAGAGTCTGGGACATTCATCCTTTTTTTTTTCTCTTCTCTTTCCTGGCTGACATGTTGGAGAGGGGGTTCTGTGCCTTGTGCATCTGCCATGATATGTGGTCCCATCACAGGCCCAACAAAATGGGGTCATCATGGATGGGAGCAGCAGAAACTCTGTGCCAGTTACAGATTACAATTGTAAACAAGCCATTTGTCTTCATAAATCGATTGGTGTTTTATTCTATTAATGGTGGAGAGCTGAATGATGCACAGGACTCTTTGATTCTTAGAAGTGTAGACAAGAGACAATTTTGTAAAACAAACAAACAAACAACCAGGAAAACAGACCAAGCATATTTCAAACTGAGGAAACATGCATTTCACAGACTACAATTTTAAAATTTAAAATTTAAAGAATGACATAAAAGCAATAAGGAGATGGTTCAGTGGGTTAAAATGTTTAGTTAGGGTCCCAGAAAGCTAGGGAAATGTCAGGTAGGTAGAACAGTCTACAGAAGATTCTAGACCTAGAAGGTAGAGACAGGAGCTCTCTAGCACAAGCTGGCTAGGAAGCTAACCTTATCCATAAGCTCTGAGTTTGAATTAGAGACTCTGCCTCAGTATGGAAGGAGAGTGACTGAGGATGATTCACAAGACCAGTCTCAGGTCAGCACAAACAACTATATACAGGTATACAGGTGCACACACACACACACACACACATATACAGAGAGAGAGAGAGA
>NW_022196903.1:95816168-95840377 GCF_008632895.1 Mastomys coucha
GAGAGAGAGAGAGAGAGAAAGTATGAAAATCCATACATTGACACCACATACAAGCATGGGATAAATTGGGAAATTAAAAATGGAAACATTAAAATAAAAACCTTAAATTTTGTGATTTTTCTATGCTTTAAGTTTTAGCAAAGCATTTTTTCCATGAAGATCTTGAGATGTGACATCATTATGTCTTAAGGTGTAAGTCACAGTTAATGCAGGTTTATTATATTAAAATCCCACATGAATTCCCATCCTAGCACTGGATCAAGAAGGTGCCTTCATAGAAACTGATCAACTTAAGTCTCGATGGGCAGGAAAATGGTCAGTGCCTGAGAAACAGCATTTTCCTCCTAAACCAATCCTGGTTAAAAAGTTTTTATGCCCTAAAGATGGGGAATTATTAATACCAGTTCTACAAAACAGTCAAATATTTAAAGCAGAAGATGGAAACAATTCATGCAATTTACATATGCTTACATAGGTATGTCTCTGGGCACATACATACTGATATCATACACATTTGAGAAATGCAAATTTACTGATGAGGACCAAACTTATTCTTAGCAGTTAAGAAGGAGAACTCTGACTCCATGTTTGGACTGAAATACTTTAACAGCTCCTATGACTGTGACCAAAGTTTCATCTGTTCTCAATTCTGGAGTTATAACACAGAGACAATTATATGAGCTATCTTACAGTGTTGGTATCTTAAACAGAGTACTATAAAACACTGATCCTTGGAAAGGATAAATGGAAAATGGCAAAAAGAACTAATGTCAATAGCAGTATAATATCTTTCAAAATACACATAAATATACAGGAGTTTCATTTTGTGTTGACTCAATAATTAATCTGTTTAAATCATGGATACTCACCTGCATACTTAAAATAGGCATTCAAACAGTTTAATTCTTAAAATACTGTTTCTCAGGCACTGACCATTACTTTATAATGGAGAATTTTGTACTTAATTTCAGATGTAGAAAATATTCTGGCCAATAAATGAATGAATGAATGAATGAATAAATAAATAAATAAATAAATAAATAAATAAATAAAACAATATTGGAGAGGAAATGGTGGTTTATTATTCCAGGTTACAGTCCATCACTTCCCAGAAGTCACAGAGGCAGAAGCTTAAGATAACTGGTCAAACACATCCTCACTCAAGAACAAAAAGAAATCAATGCAACTGTACTTCTCCCTTTCAGTTTTTAATGCTTAACTACCTTTTTTTTTATTTTTATATAATATAGGGCCAAGCCTAGGGGATGGTGGCATTCATGATGGGAAGGGTCAATTAATGATCAAGTTAATCCTTCATAGACATTCTCACAGGGCAACCTGATTTAGAGAAGACAATTCCTTAAATGAGATTCTTTCTTCACAGGTGATTTTTGGTGGTGGTAGCAAGTTGATATTTAAACCTAACTATCACAGAGAGACTTCTCTCACCACCCTCTTTTGCTAGGTTTATCTGAGGATGTTTATGTTCCAAGAACTTTTCTGATTTTTTTCCTATGTTTTCTTTGGGTTAATAAAATTTTCAGAATAGAAGTGCTGCTTAGGAGTAAGAATGTGTGCAAGTTAGGTTGAATCATAAACTATGACAGTGAGTTCCCTATGTAAAATAGCAAAAAGGGGCAGAGCTTATATAGATATGTACTCATTCCATATAAATGGCTTATGATGAGAAAATACTGTCAATTCCTGAAATTATATGTTGTTCAGTATGGTCTGAGCTTAAGGTGAAAAGGTGCCAGCTCAAGAAACTATGTCCAGACAAATTGCCTCAAGGCCTGTGTAACAGGCTAATAATTTCTAACTTTATCCCAAGTAAAATTGAAAGTAACTGGAGATGTTTAAGGTGGGAAATTACATGGGTGTCTTTATTAAAGCTGGGGAATTATATGGGCATCTTTACTAAAATGTTACCAAGATCTACATCACAAGAGTAATTGAATACTTGAAGTCCCTGGGAACTCTCTGAAATCCCTCAAGTCTGTGAAGTACACTATCGTGAAGGAAAGGGAAACATTTACTTTTACTGATCAATTTAACCTAATGCTACAAGAGTGTATCTTTCTGTATGACACTTTTATTCATGATGTATTGATGATAGCTTTCTTAAATCTCATGCTTTTATTTTTTAATTCTTTAATCTTTTTTTTTTTTTACAGTCCAGTCTTTATCCCCCTCCCGGTCTGCCTTCTGACTGTTTCTCATCCCATACCTCCTCTCCCCAGCCCATATCCAAGAGGATGTCCCCATTCCTACACCCTCACCCCACCAGACCTCCCTTTCCTTGGGGCCTCAAGTCTCTCAAAGGTTAGGTGCATCTTCTCTCACTGAAGCCAGACTAGACAGTTCTCTGCTATATGTTTCAGGAGCCTCATATCATCTAGTGTATGCTGCCTGGTTGGTGTCTCAATGTCTGAGAGATCTTGGGGACTCAAGTTAGTTGTGACTGCTGGTCTTCCTATGGGGTTGCCCTCCTCCTCAGCTTCTTCTAGCTTTTTCCTAATTCAGCCACATGGGTCCCCAGCTTCTGTCCACTGGTTTGGTATAAGAATCTCCACTTGACTCTTTCATCTGCTTTCTGGGCCTCTTGGAAGTCATTCATGCTATGTTCCTGTCTGTAAGCACACCACAGCATCAGTAATAGTGTCAGGCTTTGGGGCCTTCCCTTGAGCTAAAAAAAAATCTTCACTAACTCCACATCTGATAAAGAGATATATCCAATATATATGAAGAGCTCAAGAAGCTAACCACCAAGAAACTAAATAACCCAATCAAACAATGGGTATAGAACCAAACAGAGAATTCATAACAGAGGAATATCGAGTGGCTGAGAAACACTTAAAGAAATATTCAAAGTTCTTAGTGATCAAGGAAATGCAAATCAAAATGATCCTGAGGTACCATTTATACCACTCAAAATGGCTAAGATAAAAAACTCAGGTGACAGCACATGTTGGCTAGGATGTGGAGACCCAGCTATATCACTCTTGGGCATATACTCAAAAGATGCCCCGCCATGCCATAGGAGCACATGTTCCACTATGTTCATTGTGGCCTTATTTGTGATAGAGACAAGCTGGAATCAACACAGATGTCCCACAAAGGAAGAATGGATACAGAAAATGTGGATCATTTACACAGTGAAATACTACTCAGCTATTAAGAATGAGGACATCCTGAGTTTTGCAGGCAAATGGATGGAATTAGAAAATATCAGGAGATAGGAGATGGTTCCCCCTGAATATACCAGAGATCTGGGAGATGAGAGACTCTTAGGACTCAAAGGGGAGGGACCTTAGATGAAATGCCTTACAGCAGAGAGAGGGAACCTGTAGAGTCCACCTCCAGGAGAAAGACAGGGCATCAAGAGGTTGGATGGGGTTGCCATCCCAGACTCAGAAAATCTGAATGAGAATTGTTCCTGTCAGAAAGAAATGTGGAGACAAAATTGGAGCCTGAGGGAAAGGAGGTCCAGGGACAGGCTCAAATTGAGATGATAACTTTTAAAATATTGACTGTAGAATCCTAAGGGTTTTAAGTTATGTTTTTAAAAATATTGCTCTAAAGAGGGTTGGATAAGGTTCTTTGGGTATTCAGAGAGGTCTGTGGCACGAGAAAAGGTTAAAAGTCTCTAAGGAAGGGTTGCATACACTAATAAATACTGTGAAGATTTGGATCAATGTTATTTAAAATGCCTATGGGTTGGCTGCTGGGTCTTCTAACTGTGGTGCAACCTTTAGGGCATGGAGAACAGTATCGGGAAATTGGATGACTCTGAAGGGTTTTTAAGGTGTTTCTCGGGACTCTCGCTCCGCCTTTGCTTTTCTCTTTGCCTCCTTGTCATTAGGAAGCAAATAGCACATTTCACCATCTCTGCCATCATTTATTGCCTAACCACAAGGCCAAAGGCAATATTGCCAAGAAACTACACACTGAGACCTCTGAAAGCAAGAGGGGAATAAACTTTTCCTCCCTAAAACTTTATTTCTAGTGTTAGAGTAAGAGAAAGAGGAAAATAAATGATGGCAGAGTTCAATAAGCCAGCTATTCTATGATGAAAATTACTAACCCAACATAAACAAAAGTACCAAATCGTGATATCTCTAGTGTTTGTTCCACAGTGTTTGCTAGAAACAATGTTCAAAATAGCATAATGGCCTCTTTAAACCATGCCCTGGGTTACCCTGCAAGCAAAAAACCTGTGTAGGCTTTCATATTACTCTTCTGCATAGTCTTCTGCATCATGCGTGGATATCAACTAGACTGGGGCTTTCCCACAGATTCAAACCTCATATAATTAGTAATAAGATTCACAGCCACCAACTAGTTTAATGAATCACATGCATCTCTTTTCCCTTGCTTAATATTTGTGGTCTCTGGGGAGTTCTCCTCAATAGGTACCGAGATTAAGCCAATCATTCTACCATGCTTCACTGTCAATCTGACCTAAGGTTGCACAATTACAGTAACTCCCAGGGTGCCCTGGGAATTAACTGATAAAATTTGTTCTGTATTTGAACTTAAACACTGGAAAAAAAGAGCTTTCTTGAAATCTTTGCTACTGAAATCAGGCATTGCTGTCAGAGGAGAAAGTAAGCATGCAGAAATTGGAGGTGAGAAATGAGAACAGTCTTCATGAAGCAACCTGACCTCTGAAGACTGAGCCAATGCTAGAATTCATCAGCTCATGAGGTAAGTGGGATTTTTTATTATTATTAAGAGAGGAGGAGTTGGGAAAAGGAGGGGGAGAGAGAAGTAGGGAGAGAGAATGGGGAAAAGAGATAGATAGATTAGATAGATAGATAGATAGATAGATAGATAGATAGATAGATAGATAGATAGATAGATAGATAGATAGAGGACCCTTACAGAGCAACTTAAGTTTTTCTTTCTAGAGAGTTCATAACAGAAATGCAGAGTGCCCACTTACTTCATAAGAATGATGTTTGCAGCCTTCTGTAGATTCATTTAGTCTCAATTATAAAACTATGTAAAAATTTATTTTGCAACCTTTCAGGAAAAGTCTTTTTCTAAGCAATAACCTTAAGAAGATTATCAAATAAGACACCACACAGAGCTGTCAGATTGGGCCTCTAGGTCATACTGTAATAAAGCACTCCTCAGTAAAATCTGCCAACTCACCCCTGCTCTGTGTATACAACACAAAACACCTATAGAAGAATTCCGTGCTTCAGTGGTAGATATTCCTGGGCTCCAGGCCAAATGCACTGGATAAAGGTCTCTAAAGAGAGACCTGAGGTCCAGGTCTCTTATTCCAGCTTAAGTACCTTGAGATTTTTTGAAGAAGCCTCTTTCCTGATGTGTTCCCAACACTGATAAGAGTGTGAGGACCTCTTCTGTATGGCTGTGTGATGGTAACTGCTTACTGGTATCATGTTTGGTTTTTTTACTTTCTATTTATCGTTTAGGGTTTGGGAGCTGTCATTCACTGTGCTCAAACTGTACCATGCACCATCACTCCTGAAACTCTTCCTGCAAGTTGGAGCCCTAGGATTTAGATTTAGTTTACCTGTTAGAACACTTGAACATTTGTTTATTTCTTTACAAAGTTCACAGCTAATTCTGAAGTATCCTGAAGCCCTGGAAATCACAATAAATGGAAAGATCAAGGCAAAAACTAAATTCTAGGTAAAAATAGCAAATGAACATGAAGCGTGTTCCCATTAAATTCCTTTGTACTAGAGACAACTTTATGGTTTCTTTTACACAGATGTGTCTTCTTCTTGTCAGTGAACACACTCAAGCCTTTACAGAGGATTAGAATTCACGACTTCAGGTAGAATCCAAACTACTTAAAGAAACAAAGCAGTTTTTAAATAATAGTGTGCCTAAAGAAAAAAAAAAAGGATTCTCATGGACATTCTTTACAGTCAGCTTGTCACTAGCCAGCAGGGGTTGATTCTTGATGCAGTTTAGGATGTTTTTAAAGGAAGAAATTAAGTATATGGTTGAAAATGTGGAAAAGTTGCTGCCTTCGTGAAATAAACTCACTGTGAGCTGAGAATTCCATCTCTGCGACTCAGTCAAAATTGAGTTTGAGTTATGCAGCCGTTTCAGGCATAAGAAAACTATTATTTATCTCTTCTCAGATATGGGTTTTGGCATCTTTTTCAAACTAGCTGTAGAAATTGAGCTGCAGACAGGTAAGCAGAAATACTGCAGTTTCTTATGAAATTTTTGACACTGGCTTCAGGTGAAATTGAGAACTTCTATTTTGTAAACTCCACATTATTGGACAAAGGAAGAAAACTGCACTAGTAAAAATTTCCATCTTAGCAAATGGATAGTTTTCTTCATTTGCTATTTTAAGGGCTTTCTCCTATCTTTTTCTGTGGAAGAGATAAAAAGGAGATGGAGAGAAAGAAGTAAAAAGTGATATATAGAAGTTGAATGAGAAAGAGAGAGAGGTGAGAATTACTCAGTTACCTGCACCTATTAGAAATTCACAGAAAATACATTATATATATTAAAAGTTCTCATTTTATGGAAACTTTTTCTCACATGCATCAATTAGGATTTGATAGAACTGGAACTACCATAGTCTAGCATGGGATAGAGGTTGGTGCAAATATATAGGACAGGTAGAAAGATCAATTCAAGTCTGTGGCTTCCTCAATTGATTTTGGGCCTCATTGGCTTTAGACAAGGTAGGTCAGCTTCTGTTCAGAAACATAATGTGAAGTGAGATCAAAGGCAAAAATGAAATCTACAAGATTTCACTAGATACTTAAAATGTGTGATGCTCTTGACCCAAGAGTGAATAATACATTTGATGGTGGTTTTCCCCAGTTATGGGAAAGACTGCCTAAGAGTCCTTATAAATTCAGATGTCCAAGCAATTGTCTCCAAATAGGTACAGTTGATCTAAGAGAATAGACCTATGTTCCATCATTAGTGCCAACATGGCATTCAAGGAAACTTGACTGATTCTACCTTAGTTTTAGTTATTCATTCTTTTTGGACTTCTGCAAGTCAGACTACATGTGTCACAAACTGAACCAGAGTTCTGGGCATCTCAATCTCCATTCTCAGGTAAACAAACACTTTAGATGCCTTGGAAGAAAATTCATCCTAATTCCACAGAAAGTAAACAGTGAATTTCAAGGTTTGTTAGTTGATTTAGCACAGTGTTCTTGATAGTTTTCCCAAGAGAAAATGATAGTTCCCACCAGCAATAGCAATAGTGTTATAAAACTACACTTCTTTAGAAGGTCTATATTTATTTGATTTGTCTGTCTAAGTGAACTTGCTCAAAACAATTTGCCATTAAGTCTTGAGTATGTGATCAAAATTAATATAGTCCTACTTCCAAAGAACAATATATGGGAAGTGACCTAGGTTTGGGGTAGTAAATTCAAACATGCAACTCAAACTGTCCTTTTTACATCCCATGTAAAACATCTCTTTATCTATGTTCACTCCTTTGTTCATAATTCTGAGTAAAGTTGTATAAATGTAGCTCATTAGCACTGTTATATTTACCCCCAGACTCTCATGGGCTAATTAATTAATTAATTAATTAATTTACTTCATTTATTTTTTAGAATTCCTCTTTCAGGCCATAAATTTGAAAGAGAGCAGAGATAAGTTATGAGTGATTTTCAAGGAAACGGAATGAAGGGATGTTGTAATTTTATTGTAATCTTAAAAAATACAATTATTTTTTTCCTTAATGTTAACTGTTTTTTAAAAAATAATTTCTCCTTTACTATTTAACAGTATGATTTCACTGGCCTATTGTCTGGTTGTTCTTCTCTAGAGATATGCTGATCTACACAGTTTTTCTTTTTTAGCCAGTATGGTGTGGGACATGCTCTATTAGTCACAAAATGGACCCAGAGTATCACCATACACATTCTGGAATATACATTTCCACCATGGCCTTAAACCCACAGAGCAAATGCTCCTGCTTTTAATGCATGCATGTCATACAATTTCCTTGTATTGATCTTGTGGTCAGTTAAATTCTTTCAGGCTTCCCACACAGATATACAAAAGCCACTGTGCTGTTCCTATAGTACTGCAGAGCTGGATAATCTAGACTCAAGAGGAAGTCATTATATTGTCATTTTTAGAGTTTTCTGGTGCCAAAAACAGTAAGTTGAGGTCTATGTGAAATTCTTAGTTGAGTCTAACTACAAATACTTTAATTGACAGCCACTTTCTCTAAGTATTTTTGAGTCAAACATTAAAATATATTGGTTTTGGTTTTATTTGATTGACTGTAAAGTTGACCTACACAGTTAGTGCCATGAGTTCTGACCAGCAGCAAAGGCTAAGCTCCCTGAAAACAGGGCTCTTTATCTGCTTCATTGACTAATACATATCTAAACCTGGCCTTAATTCATGTCTAAGAACGAATGAACTGATATGCCAGGTACTTTCATATACTAAATTATTTAATCTTTTTAACAGCTATAAAGAATAAGATATTTTTAACCTGCTTCACAAGTGATAAAATAATATATGTACATGCAATTTTTAGATTGAATCTTGGCTGATTAGTGGGAATGGAAAGTGCACATGAAATGAAAACAAGATGTTATAGAGTAAGAAATAGGTAACAAAGTTTTTAAAAATAAAAAAATCTTTTTTATAAATATAACTATGCTTTCACTATTCATATAAATGTTGGGTGCTGTGTAGTTATTGAAAATTTACTAAATGCAGTTAGAAATTGAGGTCAATGATAATTAATACTCAAAGTAACAATAAGGACTATGTGTAGTATAAAAGGCAAGAATAACCACAAAGACTCATGTGTTCATTTAACTCTCAAGTAGGCATAATAAAAAGAAAATGCCACAAAATAGCAATTGTAAAAGAGAAAGATTTATTTTACAAAAATAAATCAAATTGCAAAATAAAACACGATAAGAACCCACAGAAGAAGCCTACAAACCTAAGTGAGGTGGCATTATGGTGCCCAGGTCTGGACTGACAAGAAAGGCTTTTCATTGGTAAGATAGACAATGGTCTCAAAAGTAAGAATATGGCTGACTGTATATGTACAAATCAAAGGTTATTGTTCTCTCCTGAGGGTCAAAACAATCCATGAAGACTTTTAGCTCTTTAGAGCATATACTTAGATAATGGCTTGCATTGTTTGTTCCTTCTTGAGTTCAGAAAACATTCCTTTGTCACTGAGACTCTTGCTTTTGTCATTTATAATAGTGATACTCCCAAATAAATTATCAGTTGAGAGAATTGAGACCTAGCCTGGCTTCTTGTAGCTCTTTTCCTGATGTACTTTTTCTGGTATATTTTTCCAGTTTCCTTGTGGTTTGCAAAATATTTGCATTATGGATGTTTTTAAGCAATTTTAGGTATACACCATGGACCTTCTTCAAGTTTTGTTTTTGTTGTAGTTATTAGAACAGTTTGTAGTTTTTTTCTTTAAATGTGTGTGTGTGTGTGTGTGTGTGTGTGTGTGTGTGTGTGTTTGGTGTAATGATATGTGAACTCATATACAGGTGCTTGAAGAGGTCAGACAAAGGTGACAAATACCTTGGAGAATTTATATTCTAGGAACAAAACTCAAGTCTTCTGTAACAACAGCAAATACTCTTAACTGCTGAGCCATCTCTCCAGCCATGTAACAATTTCTTAATGATTTGTCAGAACGACTTACATAAAGCTTGGCTTCTTTTTCATACATTTTTCATAAAGCACTGAAGTTTCAGCTATGCAGTTTCAGACTCAGCTAATCATTAGTCGAATATTTTGTTGAAAACCACACAAAGACTTAACAAAGAGAAAGAACTTCATACCAATTTCCATTATGAATATAGATTCCAAGAAATACTCACAAAATGAATCCCCAGAATACATCAAAATCATCATCCACCATGATCAAAATCAACTAGATTTCATCCCATGGATATAGGGATGGTTCAACATATGAAAATGTATCACTGTAATCCACCATATAAACAAACTGAAAGTAAAAATCACATGATAATCTCATTAGAGGCTGAAAAATATTTTGACAAAATTCAATGCTCATTTATGAGAAAAGATCAGAGATACAAGACTTACACTTAAATGCAATAAAAGTAATACACAGCAAGCAGTCAGCTAATATCAAATTAAATGGAGAGAAATTCAATACAATTATTTTTTATTAGATATTTTCTTTATTTACATGTCATATGATTTCTCCTTTCCCAGTTTCCCCTCCAAAAAACAAACAAATAAACAAACAAACAAACAAAAACAAGAACAAACCCTAGTTGCCTCCCCTTCCCCATGCTTGCCACCCCACTCTCTCCCACTTATTGGCCCTGGCATTCCCCTACACTGGGGAACAGAACTTTCACAGGGCCAAGGGCCTCTCCTCCCATTGATCATCAACTTTGCAATCCTCTACTATATACATGCTGCCAGAACAATCAGTTCCACCATGTATGGTCATCCTTCTTAAAAGGGGGAACAAAATACTCACAGGAGTTGCAGAGCCTAACTATGGAGCAGAGACTGAAGGAAGGACAAGCCAGCCTAATATAGCTATCTCCTGAGAGGCTCTGACAGTACCTGACTAATACAGATGTAGAGGCTCACAGCCATCCATTGAACTGAGTACAGGGTCCCCAATGAAGGAGTTAGAGAAAGGACCAAAGGAGCTGAAGGGTTTGCAGCCCCTTAGGATGAACAACAATATGAACTAACTCAAAGCTCCCAGGGACTCAACCACCAAATTAATAAAATTCTAAACATCAAGGATAAGACAAGGTGGCCTACTCTCTTCATATGTATACAATATAATACTTGAAGTTTCAGCTAGAGCAGTAAGATATCTAAAGCACATCAAGGGGTTACAACTTGGAAAGGAAGTGTTGGTACTTGCAGATGATATGACTGTGTACATAAGTGACCCCAAAGATTCTACCAGAGAACCCCTATAGCTGATAGACACTGTCAATAAAGTTGCTGGATACAAAACTAACTCAAAAATCAGTAGCTCTCCTTTATAGAAATGGTAAACGTGTTGAGAAAGAAACTAGGGAAACAACACATTTCACAATTACTACAAATAATAAAAAAAAATATATTGCTGTAACTCTAATGAAGCAAGTGACAGACTTGTATGACAAGAAGTTCAAATCCTTGAAGAAAGAAATAGAAGATGTCAGAAGACAGGATAATCTCCCATGCTCATGGATT
Source organism: Mastomys coucha (assembly GCF_008632895.1). Classification (NCBI taxonomy): domain Eukaryota; kingdom Metazoa; phylum Chordata; class Mammalia; order Rodentia; family Muridae; genus Mastomys; species Mastomys coucha. The sequence goes on from NW_022196903.1 coordinate 95,827,368, forward strand.
GATAGGATTAACATAGTAACAATGGCCATCTTACCAAAAGCAATCTATAGATTCAATTCAATGCTCATCAAAATTCCAACACAATTATTTACAGACCTTGAAAGAGTAATACTCAACTTCACATAGAAAAACAACAATAACAAAACAAGATAGCTAAAGCAATCCTGTACAATAAAAGAACTTCTGGTGGTATCACCATCTCTGACTTCAACCTCTATAAGAGTAATAGCAGTAAAACCTCACAGACAGTTTGATCAAGTAAATTCAATTAAAGATTCAGAAATAAATCCACACACCTATGGACACTTGACAAAGAAGCCAAAACTATACTATGGAAAGCATCTTCAGCAAATGATGCTAGTCTAACTAAATGTCTGTTTGTAGAAGAATGAAAAATTGGTCCCTATTCATCACCATGCACAAACTCAAAGCCAAATGGATCAAAGATGTCAACATAAAACAGGATACACTAAATCTGACAGAAGAGAAAGCGAGGGAGCTGCCTCTAACACATTGACACAGGAAACAACTTCCTGAACAGAACAACATCATTTCAGGGACTAAGATCAATAATTATTAAATATTATTAATAATAAAGGACATCATGAAATTGAAAAGCTTCTTTGACAAAAGATACCACCAATAGAACAAAACAACAGCCCACAGAACGTGAAAAATCTTTGCCAACTCTACATCCAACAGAGGGATGATATCTGAAATATATTTAAAAACTCAAGAAATTAGATACCAACAAACCTAATAACTGAAAAAATTTTAAATGGGGTATAGAGGTAAACAAAGAATTATTGACAAAGAAATCCCTATTGACAGAAAAACATTAAAGAAATCTTAACTTCTATCCTTTATCTTAACCTTTATCCTCAACTGAAGAATGGATAAAGAAAATGAGGTACATTTACACAATGAAATACTATTCATCTATTAAAAACAAGGACATCATGAAATTTGCAAGAAAATAGATAGAATTAGAAAATAGTATCCTGAATGAGGTAACCCAGACCCAGAAAGACACACATGGTATGTATTTACTTATACGTGGATATTAGCCACTTATAGTAAAGGATAACCATGCTACAACCCACAGACCCAAAGAAGCTAAGTAACAAGGAGTACCTAAGGGAGGATGCTTGAATCTCACAGAACAGGGGAAATAAAATAGACATAGGAGGTGGGGTGAGGGAGGGGACTGGCTGGAAGAGTGGGTATGGAGGGAAACAGGAGGGATCGAGTGTGAGGAGGACAGAGTGAGAAAAAACTGGGATTGGTGGTATTGGTGGAGCATCTCTGGGATGAATTAGAAATCTAGGACAATGGAAACTCCCAAGAACATATGAAGGTGAACCTAAGTAAGACTCTTAGTAATAGGGGATATAGAACCTCAAACAGCTATCTCCTGTAACCAGGCAAAACTTCCAATGAAGGGATACAGACACCAACCCTCCCACAGAACATTTGACCCACAATTTGTCACAAGTCGTGCAGGGATGAAGATGGAGCAGAAATTGAAGGAATAATCAGCAGCTAATTGACCGACCTTGATACTGTGCCATGAGAGAGAGCCCGCTCCTGACACTATTAATGGTATTCTGCTATACTTTCAGACAGGAGCTTAGTATAACTCTCTTCTGAGAGGCTTCACCCAACAGCTGATGAAAACAGATTACAACCAAACATTAGTTGGGACTTGAAGCTTAGGCAATCTTGCAGAAAAGTGGGTGTTAGGATTGAAGCAGCCAGAGGGTTCAAGGATATTACAAGAAAAAAATACAGCATCAACTAACCTGGACCCATAGGGGCTCATAGAGATGAACCACCAACAAAAGAGCATGCACTGGACAATAGATGGACCTACACATATGCAATAGATATTCATCTTTCTTTTTATTTGAGACCCTAACAACTGGAACCGGGGCTGTTCCCTAACATTCAGGATAATTTCTTTGTCTTGATTTTGGTTACTTTTCCGAGGTCTGGGAAAGTTAATTTTTCTGTTTTTTTGTTTTTGTTGTGAATATTCTTGTGGGCAGAAGTGATTTTTGGAGAGCACTGTTGTGCATTTCAGAAGTGTACCTTGCCTTTCAGCTCTTGCGTTAACTCCTTTCATTGTCTAGCCAATGGCTTTCTTATGTGACTCATTCTAACCTTCTCACATTTACAAGGCTCATAATGCCAATGTATACAACTATCATTTACGTGAATATCTTGAGATCTTTATTAGTCTGTGATAGAGCATCTGCTAAATGTAGTGTTTTATGCTGATAACCCTAAATTTGCAGAAGGAATCTCATAATGAAAATCAGCAGGATTAAAAAGCTCAAAATTTGCAAAAGAAAGGTTAAAACATTCTGATCTAGCTAAAACAATAATACTCCTCTTGATGGGAACATTTAGATGCACAGGTAAAATAACAAAAAAGATAAAATAGTGACAATGACTCATCATATTTTTCCTTGGAAAATGCATCAAATACTGTTTTAGCTAAATGGAATTAATTATGAGAGAGGAGAGAAAGAGAACAAACAATGTTGGCTTTTTTATATTTTTTTTTATTTTATTTTATTTTTTTGCTTATCATATGAGAGACAGAAGTTTTAATATTAGTAGATTCAGGTAGAAGATAGCTTAGTCTCTCAATATAATGCCTCTGATTCTAGTGTCTAAAGATGCCATGCTGGAAATCACAATTTTGCAAAAGCATTCTTTGTGCATGTACAACACACATGTAACATTATCATTCCATATGTGATATCTGGGGTGAATATGGCTTTCCCCAAACAGTGTCTACCAGAAATCCTATAATATGCTCAAATTTGGTACTAGCATATTTGGAGATGTAATTACTTAGGATGAGGTTAAACCACGTTAGAACATGCCCAAAGCTCAGTAACTGGTATATATATATATATATATATATATATATATATATATATATATATATATATTGGAAGAGAGGAAAACAAGAGACACACAGGGAAGGATATATGAACACAGAGATACAGATTGGATTGGTGTGGTCATAAAGCCAGGAAGGGCAGGGACTAGGGGGAGAAACTTGGGCCAAAGCAAGATCATTTTTTTTTTTTTTTAGTGATTTCACAAGAGGCAGGACTCTGCCAAAACCTACCTTGAGGTATTTTGTTGCAACAAATATGTGGTGCGTGTCATACTGTATGAAAAACACAAGGCATTTTCAGAAGTAAAGTGGAATACATCTACTTTTGCAATATTATTACCTTACTCACTGACTATATTCTCTTACCACAACAATGATGTGTTTCCCCAATACTGAGATTCTTACACTTTATTTCTACTTTTCTTTAACACTGTTAATTTTTAACTGCCATAATCTGACTTATATTCATTCAGATGGTGCCTGCCATTTTACGAGATGACAGTCTATAATACACTAGGGAGTTCTAGCTCTTCCTTTAATTGTGCATTGTGCGTATTTCCTTTTAAGAAATGTAGTGTGCTATTTGAATATGTAAGGGTCTTTTAATAATGGGACCTGATTTCATTCCTTTAATTTTTCATTTATATTTATGTAACTCCCTGGCTCTCTTTCTGTCTTTATCCCCGACTCTCCATCTCTCTGTCTCTGTGTGAGTGCATGCATATGTGTGTGTGTGAGTGTGTGTCTGTGTGTATGTCTGTGTGTATGTGTGTGTGTGTGTGTGTGTGTGTTTCTACTTGTGAATGCTGGTATACTCAGAAGCCAGAAGAGGGTATTAAATTCCTTGGAGCTGGAGTTACTGGTTATTTTAAGCCACTTATTCTGGGTTCTAGAAACTTAACTCTGGTCCTTGGCAAGAACAGAGTTAAATAGACTTTTAACTATTGAGCAATCTTTCCTTTCCTTTTTCCTCATTTTCTAAATAATATTCTATTGGCTATAATGCCTATGTCAAAAATCTCAGACCTTTTAAACACATAGTCCATTGCTCATTCTATACATTCACAGAAATGAGTACTGACTATATCCTTTAAACTAATAAAAACAAAAATTTTTATTTGTCTATTCCTATGTGCATAGGCCTATGTCACCGTGCATATGTGGAGTTCAGAGGAAAATATGTTAGTTCTCTGCTTCTATCCTGTGAGTCCAAGCAATTGAACAGAGGTTGCCAGGATTAGGAACAAATACCTTCACCCACTGGGCCAGCTCACTGGTGCCATACTATTTAATTTTAAGCCGTTTCTTCATGACCTCTCAAAGAAAGGTTATACACTAATCCATCATCTTTCTTCACTTCCTAGCCCCAGGCAACCACCAATTTACTTCTTACCCTATAGATGCATTTCAGACACTTCTTAGAAGTGGAATTTTCCAATGAAATCCACTAAAAAAATAAGAGGGCTAGCTCAATGAGTTGTAGGATGACTTTGAAATTTGAATTACATAAATTACCTGATGTGGTTACTTAGATTAAAATGCTATAATTTATTTCCAAATTAATGGTTTTAATTTAGTTATTTCTTTATTTATTATCAATGAAATGGTAGATTTATTTAAGCTTTAAAATTTCTTATCATTAAATTAATCTGTCCATAGAACCTCCTTATATTACTATGTGTATAGATTGTGTTATATTATTTTCATAAGAACTTTATAATCAATAATGTATAATGTATTCCATATTACTACTCATCTCATATGAAATTCCACTTATATTCAGTATTGTATATTACATGGCACATTTAAAAATTAATTTTTTTCATACAATATATTCTGATCATATTTTTTCCTTTTTCCCAACTCTCCCTGATTCTTACCATCTTTACACACTCAACTTCATGTTCTTTCTCCTTCTCTCAAAAACAAAAACAACCAAAGAAAACAAACTCAACAAGATAAAAAATACCAAAACAAATTAAAAGCACACACACACACACACACACACACACACACACACACACACACACACACACTAAAATCCTCAACAGTATGGACTCCAATCTGTTGGCCAACTACTTCTGGGGATGGGGCTAGCCCTGGAGTGTGGTTGATGTATTCAATGACAATGTATTAGAGAAAACTGATTTTTACTTCCTTGAGTATCAGTTACAAATAGCTTCTAGGGTTAGAAATTTGTGTTTACTTCCCCATCTTCATACTGGGTTTTTGACTGGTTTGAACTTGCTTAGGTTTTGTGTGTGCTGCCATAGTCATGGTGAATTCATTAGTCCTGTTGTGTCTGGAAGGTGCTGTTTCCTTGGAGATAGTCACCACCTCTGGCTGTTATAATTGTTTACCTCCTTTTGCAGACAAAACTTTCAACCTTAGTTGGTAGGTTTTGCTAAAGACATCTTGTTTAGCCTTGATCTAAAGTGTCTCACTCTCCACACATTGTCCAGCTGTGGATCTCTGAATTACTGACTTCTCTAAAGAGGATTGAGCAATGCATTGATAAGAATTCCAAATTAGACTTTCTCACTGCATAATCTGGCTGTGTGTCTTCACAGAAGAGTGGGAAGAAAGACTTTATCAGTCAAAGGGATGGAGTACACCTGAACATGGACCACTGAATCAACTAAGCAGAGCTCATTTGGGCTAAAGGAGACAGAAGCAGAAACACAAGTCCTCTGTGCTTCTACACCAGGTCCTCTGGTATATGTTACTGTTATCTTGGTGTTTATTGTGGGACTGCTAACAGTGGGAATGGGTATGACCCTGAGTCTTTTGCCTGCTCTTGGGATTCTTTTCCTCCTATTGAATTACCTCAATATGAGGGGTTTTGACTTATTGTATCTTGCTTGGCTGTATTTGGTTATTGTCTTTCAGAAGCCTGCTCTTTTCTGAAGGGAAATGGAGAAAGAGAAGATCTAGAGGAAAGGGAAATTAGGGTTGAGAGAGGCTGAGAGGAGCAGAAGGAGGGGGAAATGTGGTCAGAATGTATTGTATAAGAAAAGAATCTGTTTTCAATAAAAAAGTATCCCAGTCAAGTATGGAGTTTTGAGTACTTGGCAGAGTGTTCTTGTGTGGGTTTCAGTAGACTCACACAAAGGAATGGAGATAGGATAGAAGGCATATTTAAAAGAGGTATCAGGGAAGAACTAAGGGGAACCTAGACTCTGGGTCTGCACCAAGAGAGCTCCTTTTCATTTTTATTTAACACAGAATTATATCTCTTTGATGCTTCTCAAACATTCAGCCACTACTTCTATTATACTAGTCCCTTAAAAATTTGTTACAGATTATAACTTTTGGACAAGAAATGCAGTTCAACAGTAGAGTGCTTGCTTAACAGATGTGAGATCCTAAGTTCAATTCTTAGCATGGAAAGAAACTGCAGAATGCACAGCCCTAGGTGAAACACTGCAGTCCACCTTCTGAGCTTCAAGAATCATGTAGAAGAAAGGACAGAAAGAATAAAAGTCAAAGGTGGTGAATGGCTACAAGGAAACAGTATCTTCTAGACAAAACTGTACAACTACATATATAAACTTACAGTGATTATAAGAGTTTGCACAATACCTATGTAGTATTAGGTCAGACAAATTCCCAGCACTGAGAATGAAATTTGGCACAAAATCACACCCTGTTAGTGATTGTTAGCATCTGAGAGGTAGACACTCAATTTTCTCTAAGAGTGTAGAGCCTGGAAAGTTTACTATACTCTGGTAGAAGACCACAGATTCCAATAATATTTAGGTTGCACAAATTGGTTTTGATAGACAAAAGCACACAAAGTTGGGTGAATCAGGCAAGGGAGCTGAGTCTGGGAAGAGTTGGTGCAGGGGATGAATATGATCCAAACATGACATGAGAATTAAGAAATTCTAAAAGATCTAATAAAATGTTATTTTAAAGATAACCTCTTAAATGAATAGTGATATGCATATATAATAATATTCAAGGATTCTCAATATAGGCAAGAATAGCACAGAGTGGATAACTTTTGGGCTTTGAGACTTAATTCTTTCAATTGTAAAAGGACCTTGAGCCACTATAAGCCAGGGAGATCAGCTGGATCCCAGTATAACATAATGATATATTTTTGTTTAAAATTCAGTGTTCTAGCATTTATGTTCTTTGAGAGCTTGGAGATGTTATAAAACACTTTGTTGTTAGGGACTAATTATCTGTCGTTATGCAAGGGTAAAAATACTATATTTTAGAATTTGATTTATTAAGTCATAATATTGCCTACTGCTTGGGAAGTGATCAGTATTTCATGAATGGTAAAAATCAATTGAATTGAATTGGGAAGAAATTGTACTCTTTGCCAAAAAACTTAATATTTTTGTTCCAATGTACTGAGTCTTTACTGTATAGAAAACACTGCACCAGATGTCTTACAACAATGCTCAATTAACTTGTGATGTCAGAATCTCATACTACAGATGCAGAAACTGAGTGCAGTCACACAATGAGCAACAGACAGGAGCAAGATCTGAATGTGTCTTCCTAAATCTCCATCTGTGCTTTTAATAACATCTCATATAAATATCCACAGATAACATGAAGTTAGAATTAATAGCCCTGGAATAAATAGAACCATTTATTACAGTCTCAATCTTCTGAATTTCTTTCCACGTTATATTGGCATAGTGGAAAGTTTTAAATCCAGATGAATGCAATCTAGACTAATCAAAGTTTCTGAAGAAGGCTTTGAAAAACAATTTTACAGTTTAAGGGTGAGGAAATGCTAGCAGGTAACTCCCCCAACACATTTATTCATCAGTCATGAGCTCAAACCAACTTATCTTATTTGACATGCATCTCTTCCTCTCTATCCATGCTTGCCGCTCTCATTTCAGGATGCTATGTTGGCCATGAAAAGTAAGGCTCAAAAAGATTTATTATGTCATTAATCAATACTCAGTGCCACAGAGCAAATAAACCACAAGTACGCTGAATTTGCTAGTTCAGTTGCCTTCAATACTGTCAACCACAGTTCTGAGGCTTGTGTATGTTCTTCAAAAGGCTCAGAGATTATATAGATGCAGATTCATCTTCTGAGTGTAAGGTCAGCAAAATTAAAAGGTATGGAGCAATAACAGGCCACACTTTTCAGACATGTGTGACCATGCCACAATCCCAGGATATTGAATGGTATAAGTTTATTTTCCAAATATTTCCTTCAGTTTAAGAATGTTTTACTAGTTTGTACAGTAAATCATAGCTTGTTTATGAATAAATAACCACATTGCATCTACTCCACTCTCAGAAGGCTATTTCTGTGGTAGATACATTTCTCAATTAACTCGGATAAGCGATTTCTATAGTTTACATGGCTCTATCGCTTAATATGCCTAAAATGCATAGCATTAATTAAAGTATGAAAAAAATCACCAATTATGTCATTTATATTAAAGAGTATGAGGCCTAGTGGGATGATGCTCATCACTAAGCCTGGTGACCTGAGTTCTAGACAAGTAGCCCACCTGAGGGAAGCAGAAAAACAATTCCTAAACGCTGTTCTCTGACTCCCTTGAACATCATGGCATTCCTGTGTGTATATGTACACGCGTTTGTTGTCTGTCTGTTTGTTGTTTGTTTGAATCAGAGCCTTTCTATTATGTAGCTCTGGATGCCCTGCAACTTGCAATGTAGACCACCAGGCTGGCTTCAAGCTTACAGAGTTCTGCCTTCCTCCACTGTGATTAAAGTTATGCATCTGGCTTAGAAGTAAAATCTAAAATTGTGTAAAAGTTCCTGGGAAACATACTATTATTTCCTTAATGACAGTTATCCCACTTAAACTTTTAGCACCAAGTATTCTACCTGGCACATAATATATAGATTATTTTGTTATAAGGCAATAAATTTTAATAGTTTAAAAACCTCAGACCTTTATATAATTTCATATATTCTATGTAGAATTCATAAAACCATCACTCTGAATACTCAAAGGAAGCCAATCTGGGCATAAGTGATGGTAGCAGAGAAATTACAATAGAATGAACACAGAAAAGTGATTGTGTGGCCCAGATAGGGGTATATGGGATGAAACATGGGACTTAGAAGGGCATTGCTAGAGTCAAGATTTCCGAACTCATAGATGAAATGGCCTATAGAAGCCATGGTGTAAAAAGTTCTAGGCTAGGAAAAACACACTTTTAAAGTCCTTACTTGGCATGTGTGAGACCCTGGGTCAAATATCTAATATCATAATAATAAATAGATAAGGAAAAGAAAGAAAGAAGCACTCCCCTCACTTGAACCTGAGCATACTCCTAAGATTTTCATTATCTCTTTAAATCCTTACCACCTGCTTGTAAGGTGAGCACCATCACTCTCGGCCTGTAAACACAGAGAATAAAGCACAGAGAAGTCAGTTCCATAAACTGATGGAACCAAATCTGGATCGTGTGACTTTACTTGAACAAGTACTATTTGTCCAAATCCTAATTCTTCAGCTAAAGTGGTAAGGTTTAATATAGTATTTTCCCAGTAGACATTTTATCTGAGTTTCAATACCACATTACCCTTGAAGAAACTTAGTGGAGCTGTATATCTTAAAGTTATTCCTGCTTTTGTATCTACTACATAGCTCATGACACAGCAATTTTGCTAAGATTATACCCACGTGTTCATACATATAACTAAGGACATGTGGTTAATGATCCTTAGCAGTCTCACTCATATTATCCCTCCCCTTTGGGAGATGACAATGTGCCCTTACCACTGGAATGTACATGTAATTGTGCAGTCACAGAGTGAGGCACTATCTAGTAAGGAGAATGAATAGTCAATGGTTCTCAACATGGATGAATATTCCATATATATATATATATATTCCATATATATATATATATATATATTTATATATATATATATATATATATATATATATATATATATATATATATATATATATATATATATATATATATATATATGGCACAAAAGAGCAAACACTAGATGAATCCACATATATATAACAGAACAGGAGGGAAACGTGTTGTTAAAAGTCAGCACAGTAGCTACCGTTTGGCAGGTGGACAGGAAGGTACTCTGGGGAGGTTGTACAGAGACTGCTAACATTCCAATTTTCAAAGCTAAGAGTGCTGGTTGTAGGAATGTTTATATTTAGATACACACAGTGTTCCTAAGATATAACATCAGTGCTTACACATATACACAATGCTTTAATAAACATGTTAGGAAATCAAATATTTTCACCAAGGATAGAGTAGCAGTCACCAAGTATATGCTACACAGGACAAATAGTCTTAATTAAGTATTGTCTTATTGAATCAAAAACATTGCTTTGTGTGTACAGTTTCATATATTTAGCCCTCTAATCCTGGCATTGTTTAACTAGATTTCTCTAGAAAAATAAAAACCACTCTAGAGTTTCACTCTCTTATTATAGATCTGGGCAAACAAATTTCAGAGGGAGGACCTGCCTGCCAACAGCCTTTGCATCAGACCAATGTGGGTGCAGGGCTATGAGCAAAAGGAGGAGGGCTCAGAAAAATGGAATAAGCTGGTTTAAGGGGACCCAGAACTTGTTTACTGAAAGGGTCGTGTCACCACAGTCTCTTGGGAGAAAACAAAAGTTGCCTGATCCAGGCATGAGTCTATGAAGGAATGAAGGAGGGTTCTTTTTTTTAGCTGTGGCTGTGGGGTCAAATTTAACTGTAAAGGACAGCAATATAAAGTGACAGTTGCAGTAAACAGAGGTACCAGGCACAAATCTACGTTAACCATCTTAAATTGCCTTCAGCTTTCTCGTTGAACTTTTCAATTGCACAAGCTCTAATAGCCTTTAAAGCAGTTCCAATATCTGAAAAAGTATGAATTAGACATACAATCTTATCTACCATGAGGCAATTATGGTCAAATTTATTTTGTTTTCCTTCCTCACTGATGTCACCTAACTACATGAGAAAGCATAGTAGTTCTTAGAATCATAATGTAAAATATTTAGAGGGGTCAAATACTCATAGCTTTTAAGTATTAAAATGAGAATACTTGTCCCGAAGCACATAAAACACCATTCTGGCTAAGAAAATAATAAATGATGGGTTGCTTAAATCATATAGCCTGTGGCTTCCCTAGATAAAGAGCTGGAGAGTTCTTTATAAGCTTGTATTGGGAACATCAGTCATCTTCTCACTAGTAGAACGTAAGTAAGCACACAAATATCTTTTGCACTGACACACTTATCTCCATGTTAATCTGTAATTAATTTAGAGAGCAGTATATATATATATATATACTCATATATATATATATATATATACTCATATATATATATATATATACTCATATATATATATATATATATATATATATATATATATATATATATATATATATATGAGTTGGAACCAAAATCAGCTTTATGTCCTACAGCAGAGTAATAAATATAATCATTAGAAGTTAGAGTACATGGAGGGCTGTTCCACTTACTGTTAGTGTTACACATTCGATAGCTGCTTCCGATTTCTGTTCCACACGGATGGGCATCATATAATGCCCTGATGACCTTTAGAAAAAAACTCCTGATTAAATGCTGTTGTACTTCGTTGTGACATTTCTCTCCTTGTACTACCAGATTTGATGTGTATGGCTTAATAATGCAAGCAGGCACGAATGTTAATAACTTCACAATTCATTGCTTTGCTATTTTTTAATGCACATGAAATTTAGTACAAGTTTCGCTGGCTGCAGGCTTACATGAATCATATAAATTAGAGGGCAACAAAAGAACGTATTAGCATTTGTTAGCTGAGATGCACGGATTTTGTTCTACCCATTTTAATATGTACTACAACTTTTCTACCCTCAAGTTAAAAAGCCTTTCAATTTTTCAACCAACATCATAATTGAATTGGTTCTTTTTTCTGCCTAAGGATAACGATTTCACACTGATGGAATCCTTATTAGATTCTAAGGATTATATTGATGCTCCTGGTTTTTAAAGTCAAACAACTCACTTCAAGGGACAAAGGGATTTCAGTTAAATTATGAGACAAATATGAAAATTGTGGTATATTTGGGGAAAGAGCTTGTTTAATTATTATTGAAAAATAAGCACAAAATTATCCGATAATTGATTCGCAGGAGAAATGGCCACACACTGAGGCGGCTCTATAATCTAAAATTCCATAGAGCAAAACTGGCCCCAAACCATTGCTATTTTTCACACTAGGTGGTATTTTGTTGATTTTTCTGATGAGCACACTTTTAAGTTTTCATTTGAAGTGGAATTCATAAGATAGCACATTTCTTCTTGCATATGAGAATGTTGGGTTTCTGAGAAACATTGTTATGCTGTGAAAATGGACTGAAACGAACAGTTTCATATCCAGTTTTAAATAAGTCTTGGTTATTCTCAGAGTCTGAGTTGTATACTGAGAAAGGCATTTCAATTCTGCAAAACTAAAACTTCTCCAGTCAGAAATAGCAAAGTGCAGTCATGCACAAGTCACATTAAAACTCATTATTTTTTACCATTAACAACAATTTTAAGGAAAATCAAAATCGCATGTATGATCTTTAGGAATAAGTGAGATAGTCCTAGAATTTTAATATAATAATGGTGTATATATTATATCTGAATGATCTTGATTAGCTCTATTGTACTTTATTTTATTTCTTCATTGCCTTTCCTTTCTGGTTTAACCTTGCAAATTATATGCAAATAATGGGAGTTGACATATAGCAAAAGTAGAAAGTCACTGGAGAAAAGGCCAATCTCTGTAATTTTCTTGGTTCTAAGTCACAGAAAGAATCTCTTTTACACTACACACACACATACACACATACACACACACACACACACACACACACACACACACACACACACTTCAGCGGTGGGCAAATAGTATAACTCACAGAACCAAAGAATGATTTTCATTCTGAAGAGACATAGATGAAGTCAATCAGGTTTCTCATTAGCAGCAAAAAGAGTGTTATTTGGAGACCGCCATTGGAATAAAAATTTTGGACCATTTATTTTTGCTCTATATTACTGAATTAATGATTCAAAGCCAGAGAGATTGAGAGGAGAAAGGGAGAGAGAGAGAGAGAG
>NW_022196903.1:95840405-95858915 GCF_008632895.1 Mastomys coucha
GAGAGAGAGAGAGAGAGAGAGAGAGAGAGAGAAGTATTTTTTGGTTGAGCCAAAATCTACTTCTTTCCAGGATATGGACAAGCATTTGTGTTTAATTAGATCACCACAGCATATTATGGTAAAAAGGGCCTGGATTTTCTAGAAAAAACCCTGGCTATCACTATCAGAAATGAGGAGTGACAAAATCCAGTTTCTTTAAATATAGCAAGACAGCAATGATGGCAAGTTTTTATTCAGAATCAATTGTTATTGGAAGGTCAGTGAACTGCTTTGCTTTATTATAAATGTAATAGGAACCACATGTTAATGGCAAACATGACCTTTAAATAGGTAAAATGCTGAATGGTGGGAAATTATTATGTAGTAGTGTTAAGATTTCAGTTCTGTCCATTCTCTACTTACTAGCAACCCTCAAGAAAATAATCAACAACTTATTAAACTTTTCTTCAAAATGAGATGATAACAGTATCAGTGTTGCAATGAATATAAAAATTAGTCAATTTGAAATGTCTAGCACAATACTTGACACAGAATAAGTGCTACAATATGTTAGCTTTCAATGATTATTATTTTCATCATTATATTTCTTTTGCATGAATTTTCCAAGATCAACATGGAAAAGAAAAACCTTTTATTTAACCTCAATTAACAACCCTAGACACTGGTCAAGGCAACATTGGAAAATCACTAAGCATTAATTGTAATTAAAATTATACACTTAAAAGACACACACTAGTGAAAAGAGGCTGCTAAATGGCTATCACAAATAAGAGAGCAATATTAAAATCTAGCTCATGTGATGAAATGTTTATGAAGTTGCTCATTAAGATGACCAGTTGCAGGCTGGTGAGATGGCTAAGTTGGTAAGAGCACCAAAGTCTTCTAAAGGTTGTGAGTTCAAATCCCAACAACCACATGGTGGCTCACAACCACCCGTATTGAGATCTGACGCCCTCTTCTGGTGCGTCTGAAGACAGCTACAGTGTAGTCATTTATAATAATAAATAAATCTTTAAAAAAAGAAAATTAAAAAAAAAAGATGGCCAGTTGCCTTCAACCATAGGCCTGGATTTCTCAAAGGAGAGAATGAGAGGTAGGTAGGTAGGTAGTTATCAGCTTTGCCAGAGGCAGCTGGCATGAACTAATTGTAAATCTTTGTGTTGTCAAGATATTCCATAATCCACTGCATGGAGTTAATATTGTACATTCAAACAGGATTTTCAGGAGAAATTTATTATTTAACAAATTGAATATTTCCATGTTTTTAGAATTATCCAAGAAAGTAGAGATTAGTCTTATTTTTACCAAGAAAAATCTTCAGCCCAGTAATGTCTTCAGTAAGCTCCAGAACCTACTCAGTTGAAAATCATGGTCTTAATAACTCCTGTTTGGCATTGTCAAAAAAAAAAATCTACAAAAATCCTCTGGTTTCTCTGGCTGACAATATGCCTAAAAATTCCATAGAAGTCAAACATTTGACATAATGTTACCTACTTTCTTCCTAGCTCTACAGAAGTCCTCTCTAGTGAGAACCAGGATAATGTTACCTAGGTTACTTTGCAGGAACTTAAGGCTTCTTTTGCTAAAACATTTGCTTTTCTCAAAATTACTGCTATTTGATAAATTACCTTCAGAAAAATTAAAATAAAGATAGCTGGCTTCTTAGTCCCATGTAGTATTTGTCTCCTTTGTTACCTTAATTACTCAGATTGAATTCTGTTATGCAAGTCTTATATGTGTACCCATTGAATGTTTGAGAAAGGATTCATTTAGAGCTTTAGTACAGAATGAGCTTGACCTAGATTTCCCCAACCACCATCTTCTCTGTATTAGGCACCATAACCAGAAATACCAATAAAGAAACAAGAACCAATATCTGATGCCCCAGAAGAAGCCACCTCTTCTCATCAATGCCGTATCTATTTCTATTTCATTAGTCTACCTTTTCCCCTCATTTGTCCTGTCCTTTATCTGTAACCCCTCTGTCTCTCTATGTGGAGAAGGTGATCTGTGAACACACTTCCCTATTTTTTGTTCGTTGGCCATTTTATACATGTCTAACACATTATAAGCTTGCAGACTTGAAGTTTGGTTTGTCTGTCATCACTATTGAAAGACTGGGAGAAAAGCATGTTAATGAAAAGTAATGTATTAGTAGAAATGTAACAAACCAAAAAGGTGGAGTAGCTAGTTCCAGGAATTTGGCTAACTCAGAGCCTCAGGGCTCTCTTTCCCGATACCTGCCCCTTCTGAATGATCCACAATGAGGGCAGAACTAAGAATGAAGGTCTACTGGTTTATGAGACTCTCCACCCTGCCGACTGATAGATGAAGATTACGTTCTTAAAATGAATATGTTTCCCTCCCTAACTGAATACCTTGGGCTGGGTCCCTCTGAAATTTTCCACTGTTTTTATGCTCTGTTTCCTTGGTAACCCTCTCTCAGCCCCCAGCTTGTGGTCTTTTCCTTAAATACCCCTCACTTCTTGTGTTTGGGGTCGAACTCCGCTGGCCAGCATGGTCATGAGATCAAGCCCAGGGTCAAACTCTGGACAGCATGGTCACGGCATGGTCGACCCCGGTACTGGTATCCCCAATAAACCTCATGTGATTGCCGCAAGTTCAATCTCTCATGAGTCATTGGGTGGTCACGTCATCCCGAGACTTGAGTAAGGATCTCCCTAGTTCTGGGGGTCTTTCACTATTATTTTATCACTATTATATAGTTGTTTGTTATCTAGTAGTAGAGTAGTATAATAGTTAAGATTACTAAGAGTTGATTTCTGAGTTCAAATCATGGCTTAGCTATGCTCATTAAGTTTCTTAGTCTGCTTTACTTTTCTACTTTGAACACAGATTTAAGGTAGCATCAGGTTCTCCTATGTATAAGATGGCAAAAGATATGATCTGGGTGACCTTCTTAATGAATATGAAGAGGTATATGAAAGGAAAAGAACAGACAGCATGAATGAAATGGAATCAGCATATGCAAATATTTTTGCAAAAGCAGGTGAAGATCATATCATTTAAAAACTAAGGGTATAGGACCAACAGAACACTGGAAGTACTTTAAGCAAAATAGGGGACATTACCACTCAGAGATCCCTTTTCACAATCATGAGTGTATTGGGAGTACAAAAAACTGATAAGATATGGTAACACAGGTATCAAATCAGTGGCAGTGATCAGAGGAAAACATCCTGATTCATAGATTATAGAGACAAGATTAAGAAAATTAAGAATAGAATATGAGTAGAATTTTAAACATTCTAATAGTAGAGAGAGAAAACAAGTCATGTGGTAATTTTCTTGGGCTTTTACCATGAACTAGCAATGATGTAGTGAGAACTAAGATGTAGTGAGATCTACTACATTGTCTTGTTTGAAACACAGCCATTGTTCTGACATGGAAACTTCCCATTGTTCTTGGATAACAACTTCCCTCAGCTTAAAAGTGGGATGTACAAGATTGGACTAAACCAATGCACATATCTTATACTCTTAGCATTGGCAGTTGTTCAGGGATACCAATCTAACTCAATAAAAAAATATCTTCCAGAGGGTTCTAACACATGTTTACACTTTTGCCATCCCACATATAAAAGGTAGATGTTCTGTGGTGAGGGGCTTTGTAATATAATTTTTCCATTTGTAAAGAGTCACTGGAAGATAGCAAAGATTTGAGCAAAGTAACAGAATTGTTATGTAATGAAGTGACTAATGTAGTGAAGCCAAGCCTGACACTTGCATGTAAGCCTCATAGCTAATGGAATTTTAATAGACTGAATGCTCATGAAATGATGCTTGGCACTCCTGGGAGATGAGATGGATAAAAGGTCTTCACTTAAGGCCAATCTGTAATCCTCTAACCAAATGCTTCCATTCCAACAAAATCTTGGATAGTTTGAGAGAAAAAGATCTTAGTAACTAGTAGAAATATTGATTATTAACAAAATCATTATGTTTAATGAAATGTAGGAATTATATGATAAAAGTTACAATATAGGTAATCAGTCCATTTCTAAATAGGAATTTCTGGGGACAATTTATATTGCTACTTAAAAAAAAAATCTATCAATAGTACATGTACCATCATCCTTTAAAATTGTTGTCTATGACTGGTTAGGCTATCTGTATTAGCTAGAATACTTTAAGTTTTCATTTGATCTTCACCATGTCTTTTGCAAGTACATTACTTTACTTTAAGGACAGTAATATATATTCATTAACATTACTTTAAGGACAAAGTCAAGAATAAAGTTGTAACTAAATATGATATTCAACACTGATTCTGTCTAATTAAACCAACAGGCATATTTTGGGTTACATTCATGTTATAATGCTGATAGTTAATTGGTTTTATTTTTCAAATCTGAAGCATCTAGTTATATATTAAAATCTCAGTGAGTTACTGGCCTCTCCCACACTAGGCTTACTCCTTGTACTGGCGGTTTTTTTGTGTCAACTTGACACAGGCTGGAGTTATCACAGAGAAGGGAGTTTTAGTGGGGAAGTACCTCCATGAGATCCAGCTGTGGAGCATTTTCTCAATTAGTGATCAAGGGGGTAGGGCTCCTTGTGGGTGGTGCCATCCCTGGGCTGGAAGTCTTGAGTTCTATAAGAAAGCGGGATGAGCAAGCCAGAGGAAGCAAACCTGTGAGGAATATCACTCCATGGCCTCTGCATCAGCTCCTGCTTTCTGACCTGCTTGAGTTCCAGTCCTGACTTCCTTTGTGATAAACAGCAATGTGGAAGTAAGCCAAATAAACCCCAACTTTCCTCCCCAGCTTGCTTCATGGTCATGATGTTTGTGCAGGAATAGAAACCCTGACTAAGACGCTGCTGTATGAGAAAAAACAGGGTTGGTGAGGTTCTGTGTCAGTATAACTTTATTGTGGGAATTTGGAAACATGCAGCAGAGCAAAAGCTGCTGAAATATTTGAAACAGCAAGATCAATTCTGGAATACTAATTTTTGAGAACAAGAAAATGATTCTCAAAATTTTCATTTCTGTATAATTTAGAATGATAAAATATTAAAAGTAACAAAAATACTTAAAGAAAAACATGATCAATAAATTATTGCTAAACTGTACCACAGAGGAACTAAAATCCATTTAAAATGTTTTCACAGGAGATTTTACACTAAGATAGAGAAAACTCCATCATGTATGTTTAACAAAAAGTAGGATATGGAAAATAGTAACATACTATATGGCTATTTTAATACATATACACAAAGAAACATTTAATTATCAGTGAATGAAGGGATTCTAGAAATTACTCTGTGAAAACTGTTGTGATTATGTCACTGCTGCAGCACTAGGGAGAGCAGTCCCTGGAAGCATGAGAGCAGAAGAGTTGACCCTGCCCCTCACTGTATACAGCACTTGGAAGAGTGACCCTACACCTCACCAGGGAAGCATTGCAGAGACAGTGCTGATTTCAGGTAGCTTGGAGGTAGGGTGAAGTTGTGAGTGAGCCAGCCCTGAGGTCATGAGTTGGAAAGCTGGACATGCCTCTGAAAGACATGAGATGATGTAGGCATGGTAGATATGTGCCCTCCATCCCTTGCTTCCTACAGTGAGCAGAACAGCTGGCCCCAGGGGCATGAGAGTGGGAAAGTTGACCACATACAATATAGTACAATAGAGATGGCCATGATGGTGTGGCATGAGTAAGCCAGTCTGAAGGGCATGAAAGTATGAGAGCTGGCCCCACACCTTTCCCACTAAAACATCAAGTGAGCTAGACAGGCCAGTACTAGAGAGCTTGCCCTGGTGGTGTGGTTATGAGGAGAGGAGGTGGGCTGACCAACTCAGCTACCATCCAAGCTCAGATCCAGGCCTTTGAATTGGCCTACCCCAACATCTATGAATTGGTGAAATGTATGAAGAATCTAGTCCTGTATATCCAAAGCTGCAGAAACTCCATGGCATGGGGCAACAAATAGGATATCCTAAACAGGTCTCTGGGTATGTGGATTCATTCTTGATAGTGTAGCACAAGTCAGAGGACTTGATCCAAAACAATGACTCATTGGGATGAGTATTTGTAAGTAAATATGTATGGACAAAAGCATACATTGTATGACACACTGTGACAAACTGCAGCTTCCACAATGAATTTTTTTTTTTTTATGGTGTGGAGATTGCAAGGGTGGAGGGTAGATATGAAGAGAGATGAGTGGAAGTCGGGTACATAATGTGAAATACACAAAAAATCAATAAAAGGAGTTTTTTTTTTTTTTACAAATTATTTTATTTATTTATATTCCATTCATTGTCCTCCCTTGGCCCCCCCTCCCACAGTTCTTCATCCCATTCCTCCTCCCCTTGCCTTTGAATAAGGTGCTCTTTCCCTAGCAAGCCTCCCCCTTCCCTGGGGCTTCAAGTCTTTCCAGCATTAAGAACATCTTCTCCCACTTAGGCCAGAACAGGCAGACTTCTGCTACATATGTTCCAGGGGCCTCAGATCAACTCATGTATGCTCCTGGTGCTCAGTCTCTGGGAGCTTCTTGGGGTCTGTACTAGTTGAGACTGTTGGTCTTCTTAAAGGGTGGCTTTCCCTTTCATCTTCAATCCTTCCTTTAATTTAACCATAGGGGCCCCTGACATCAGTCCAATAGTGGGGTGTAAGTATCTGCTCTGTCTCAGTGAGCTTCTAGTAGGGCCTCTAGGAGTACAGACATGCCAGATTCCCATCTGTAAGCACATTATAGCATAGTAGTGTCAGGCCTCGGTGTTCCCCCATGAGATGGCTACAAAATTGAGCCAGTCATTGTACCACCTTTCCTTCAATCTCTTCTCCACTTTTGTCCCTGCAGTTCTTTTAGACAGGGACAATTCTGGGTCAGGAATTTTGACTCTAGGGTAATAATTCTGTCCATTCAAAAAACACCCTGTCTATTTACTGGAGGTGAACTTGAAAGACCCCCAGAACTGGGGAGATCCTTACTCAAGTCTTGGGATGACACGACCACTCAATGACTCACAAGAGACTGAAATTGCTGCAATCACATGAGGTTTATTGGGGATACCGGTACCGGGGTCGATCTCGTGACCTTGCCAGTCAGAGGAGTTTGTCCCTGAACACAAGAAGTCTGGAATATTTAAGGAAAAGACCACAAGCTGGGGGTGGGGAGAGGGTTACCAAGGAAACATGACATAAACAGTGGAAAATTTCAGAGGGACCCAACCCAAGGTATTCAGTTAGGGAGGCAAACATATTCATTTTAAGAATGTAATCTTCATCTACCAGTCGACAGGGTGGAGAGTCTCATAAACCAGTAGACCTTCATTCCTAGTTCCACCCTCATTGCAGATCAGCCAGGAGGGGCAGGTATCGGGAACCAGAGCCCTGAAGTTCTGAGTTCCTGGAACTGGCTATTTTATATTTCTGGCTTGTTATATTACTTTTCGTTAACATGCTTTTTCCCAAATTTCTAAGTCTCCCAATCTTTCAAACTCTTCAAGTTCCCTTTCCTTAATGTTGGGCATTTTGGCTAAGGTCACCCCAATGAGTCCTGAGAGTGCCTCACCTCCTGGGTCTCTGGTAGTTTTTAAGAGGGTACCCCTACCTCCCACTACCTGAGGCTGTTTATTTCCATTCATTCCCTTGACTCTCTGGGCTTCTCTCCTTTTTCCTCTCCCCTATGTCTGATCCTGTTACCCTTTTCCTCTTTTCCTTCCCTTTCCCACCTAGGTCTCTCCCTCCCTCTGTCTCCTGTGATTAGTTTCTTCTACTTCCTAAGTGGGATTGAAGCATATTCACTTAGGCATTTGCTTATTACACTTCTTACTGTCTGTAGGTCATATCCTAGGTATTACATACTTTATTTTTGAGGTAATATACACGTGTCAGTGAGTAAATACCATACATGTCCTTTTGTGCCACAGGTGGCCAGTCTGGGCCTCCCTCAACCCGCAGGGGAAACATGGTCCTAGCCAGGTCAACAAGGCATTGGTGAAGAAATAATGGCAGTTTGCTGCGGGAATACCTTGTTCTGCAGAATGAGTAGAGTTCTGGTCAGGGGGTAAAATTTGGTGGATGACAAACAGAGACAACACAGGGAAGTGCTAAATCTGAGTGTATTTCTCAAAAATGGCATCAGACTTTTACAGTGATTACAAAAGAGAAAAGAAAAATCTGGCAGCTCATCAGTCAGGGTACATCTGAGGCCACCTGAAACACACTGGGTCTAAAGCAGCCACCTCTTCTGGACAAGCACTGTACCCCCTCCTCCACCTGAGCGCTCTGGGCCGGGGGGGGGTATTGGGGGGAAAGGGAGAGAAGGGAGACTTCGAACCACATGAGGCTTGTAGCTCGGATGCCATGTCTCAAATCTCCAATGCTCTCTGCTGCACAGTCCCACCCATCCTTAGTAAAACACCCACTATGTTAATCTTTTGGGCTAGTAGAGACACATCCCAGGAGATCCCATTCTTCCTAATTCCTAGGAGTGGCTCAGGTGCCATACTTGACTGAAGATGAGGATTCTACTCACCTTGCCCTGGGATTAACAACTCCCATACTGTAAGCTTTAATGCCCCACCCCCTTCACTATCTCCCTAACAATATTGGAGGCAATTAGCCTGAATGGGTAACATTCTTTAGGAAATTCCAAGCCAGGGTTTGGCTAAGATGTTGGAACATTGGTAAAGGTCAGAGAGCAATGTCCAATTTTATTTAGCTATAGTAAATCATATCTTGGTGGGCACCTAGCACATGAGTTCACAAGGATATATCTGGGCTACCTCTGAATTAGGAGATGCCATGAATGAACTCCAAGAGACTGGCTTCCTTTGAAGCTTTTTTGACTCTGGTCTGTGTCCAAGCTTTTGGGCTTGTCACAAGACTTCATTGGAGTGGGCGTGGCACTTTTGGTTCTAAGTTACCTCACTCAGGACAATATTTTCTAGTTCCATCCATTTGCCTGCAAAACTCAGGATGTCCTCATTTTTAATAGCTGAATAGTATTTCATTGTGTAAATAAACCACGTCTTCTCTATCCATTCTAGGGCTGAGGAACATCTGGGTTGTTTTCAACTTCTGGCTATTATAAATAAAACTGCTATGAACATGGTGGTGTATGTGTCCTTGTGGTACATTGGGACATCTTATGGGTATATTCCCAAGAGTGGTATAGCTGAATCTTCAGATAGAACTATCTCCATTTTTTCTGAGGAACCATCATATTGATTTCCTGAGTGGTTGTACCAGTTTGCAAATCCACAAACAATGAAGGGGTGTTCCTTTTTCTCCACATCCTGCCAGCACCTGCTATCACTTGAATTTTTTGATTGGTGTGAGGTAGAGTCTCAGGGTCCTTTTGATTTGTACTTAGGTTAGGGGTAGGGTTAGGGTTGGTTAGGGTTACGGTTAAGGTTAGGGTTAGGGTTAGTGAGAGAAAGGTGCCACTTACCTGATGCCTATGTTGACCGTTGTGAATATAGAGAGGTTCTGTCTTCTAGTTTGGGTCTAGGGAATACAAACCTATTAGAAGAGCTTAACTGATAAGAGTTTGAAGTTATCATAAAACTCCAGGAGCTTCTTAGAAGTCAATTCATTCTAAATGATGTCTGCTCTCTGTTACCCTAGACCCAAGTGGGGCCAATAAGGTGTGAGAACTAAGCAATAGAGAGCTACTGGAAAATAAGGCAGTCACATATATAGATCTTTCTTTTTTGTCACAATGCTCTAGTCAGCTTTGTATATCTCTTTTACTCCTTTCTCCCTTTTACTTTTTTATTTCCTTAACAAACTGTTTCTAAGTGTATACTGATGATGGAAAATGCCCTACAACATGCAGACTCAATTTCCTTTTTCAGGCTATCAAAAGAAGACTGACTCTTATTTCTGATTTCAGTAGTACTAAGAGCACATTGTTAGTTTACTGGCATCATATTTATGCACTTCTCCTGCCTTAATACATGTTAGCCAAAGGAGCCATGTCACCAACTAGTCAATCTATGTATCAGTACCAACCCTAGAGTTTGGGGAGGGAGGTCAGAATCTGGTAAATGAACACAAAGTGTTTCCCCTGTTTTTGTATTTTTTTGTTTCTGAATTAGTCAATGTACACATGTAGCACTTTTATACTAATGGCAAACTTATGAAAGAATAATGATCTCCTATGTTTTAAGAGGCAGTGGACACACCGGGTGTGTCTCTGAAAGACATCAGAGTTCAAGGGTATTATTAATAACTTGCTCAAGGTCTCACATGAGGTAGAAAGTGCTCTGGCTAGGAACTCCTGAACAACCCCCCAACCCCCTTAGTGTTACAACCTCTGCTCCTACACAGTTTGTTCACTAATGATTCTGGGTTGCAGGGGCACAAAGAAATATACTTTAGAGACCTCACTTTCCCCTGTCCCCAGGAGAAGGTGGTTTAAAAAGTGGAAACAGCTCCACATTCACCCCAGGAGAGTAGTGCAAAGACATATCCCTCCACAAGGAAGAAACTTAATCTCATTGGTTTTAAATGTGTAAACTGAATGGGCTTGACCCAGGGAATGCACAGCTTCTGAAGCAAACATTCTGAAATATTTGGTAAGAGTAATTCATAAAATAATGAGCTTCAAATATTAACCAGGTTGTTTATGACAGTGAAGATTGCCCTCCTAAGCTATTTTGGTATCTGTATTACAAAGGGATTTTCAATATTTGAGGTGCTGGTCATTTATTACAGTCTCTACCCTGTCATTCAGGTAGCAACACACCACATTTCAATAGGTTTTTAAGCCCTCCTTCATGGCTCATTAACATGGATGGACATAACTGCAGAGGTCATAAAACAAAATAGCCTCCTACACTTAGTTGATAAATAGGTCAATCAGCTTACTGCATGGCGACAACAGCATTCCTGATAAGCCCAAATTGAAACCTCACACATAGCTAATTGTATATGGGATGACCAATATGTCAACTGAGAAATAAGGCCCATGAATTAAAATAATATCATCTACATGAGACTTCTTTACTATTTTTTGATCTTCTGGTTATATACTAGAACATCTCCTCACACACTGAGAAATTGTCAATTTTTTTTTTTATCATAAAGCAGAGACAGAAAGTGGGAAGAGAGGTGAATGAGAGCAGTTCATATGCCCTGTAAGCTAAATCATTGTGAAACATTTTCTTACTAGGGTTTTTGTTTTTGTTTTTTTAATTTTATTTTATTTTTTCTCTTTTTTTCAGAGGGGAAACTGAGAAAGGAGATATCATATGACATGTAAATAAAGAACATATCTAAAAAAAAGAAAAAATGTTGAGCATTTCATAATAATTACCTTATACTGCTTTTTCTAATGTCCACTGCATAGTATTATTATCTTAGATTCATGTCAGTTTGCCTCCCTTTTCTTCTTTTCTCTTTTTTTCCACACTCTAGATGTACCTGAGTTCCTTTCCTGATAATCAAAACTCTGTCAGGAGGTTTTCTGGCATCCCACCCTGGTATTATACTGTTTGACATCACTCAATAATGTGTTGCACAATGAACAAACAATTGTTACTCTTCACTCTCTGATATATGTCAAAACAAATGGTTATTTCAGATTTAGTTCTTACTGAGTGACATTTCTATGTAGTGTCATGCTTCCCTTTAAAAACCTTAGCCATCTGGAATGAAAAGCCTCAAGACCAAATATTAGCTCTCTTATTCCCGAGTCCATTTTAGCAACTTGTCAAACCCAGAGTTCCATTACAAACAATTCCATGAAACAACTTGCCATGTCCTATCTATTCAACGTGTTATTATCTTCAGCAACACTGCTATGAAGACTGGATCCTGTTTTCAAGATTCTGACTTTATAATCAATATTTCTGTTGGACTTTTACTTTACCAATATCTCCAGGTTTTAGAATTACTGGTAGAATGTACTGAGATTATGTTATGTGATAATCTTAAATAATTGGGCTAATTTTCTACACAAGACCTGCATAAGATTGGATAAAGCAATAGTTCATCTTGGATTGGGATGGGCCCTTGAGTCTCCAGTCCTCCATGATGGATATTGGCAGTCAACTATTATTGGGAAAGACAAAGTGCTTTTTAGCCACTGGCAAGCTTCACTTACTGTAAGAATCTCATTAATTTGGTGGGTTATACCCAAAAGGAAGACATGAAAATTTAGTGGAAGGGATTACTGAGAAGAAAGTTTCAGAAGAAAGGGATGGGCTAAGAGAAGTAAAGAGGGCACATGCAGGTCACGATAATTAAAAAGCTCATCAAGTATGTAAAGGAAACCGTCAAATAATTTAACACATTCTTAATACAGAGGTTTATGAATTTGCAAAATAAGCAAAACTAAAAAAGTGGTGAATTAATAAGCAAAGATACAATGACACAAATGCAATGAGTCTAATGGAAAACTAAAAACAAAAATGAGAGTATTTAAGAGATTCATTGTAATTTGCTTTTCTAGCATTATTGTGGAGTTTTATAAAAGATGAAATTCCAAATCTGAATTAGATGGGCCTGATCCTTACCTTCATTGACACATCTCAAAATGGAAGTATTATTTTACCCACGTAAACTGAATTTCTGTTTTTCATTTGTTCTCTTTTTAATGCATTTAGTAAGGGTTAATATAGATATACTTGGTTGCATCAATTATTTCTTTTCCCCAAGTTTTCATTTCTTTCTTTTTAATAGAGAACCATTCATATATTTAATATGAAATCTCTGTCCACATGATCTTTCTTGGATAAATATGTTTCTCAATTTGGTTAAAATAGAAAGCAGAAAAATAGAAGCTCATATTTGAATCTTGGTAGTCTTGAATTGAAAAGCCGTAATGTGAAACAACCACATTGTAAAGGAATTGACTTACAAAATCAAAAAAAAAAAAAAAAAAAAAAAAAAAAAAAAAAAAAAAAAGACAAACAAAAAAGTGTTCATCACAGTCAACCCTGCTTTCTTCAACTCTCCCATATACAAAGCATCAACTCTTGCCTACAATCTAGCTCATACAAAACAACACACAGAATCCAACATCACTAAATAGCTAGTGATGTATTGTAATAAACCCATGCAAGGTTATCTTTATCACCAATGTTGTTCTAGTTTGCTTTCTATTGCTATCCTAAACATCATGACCATAAGCAACAAGGAGAGGAAAGAGATTATTCTGTTTACATTTGCACATTACAGTCAATCAGACAGTGAATCAGAAGTCAGTATAGGAACTCAAGGCAGGAAGCTAGAAGCATAAGCCATGAGGAAATGTGGCTAAACTAACTTGTTCCAACTTCTCAGTGGACTGGGCCTTCCTTGGTCAATCATTAATTAAGAAATGGCCCCATGGAGTCTATTAGCAAATCTGGTGAAGATATCTTCTCAGATGTGTGGTTCCTTCTTCCCAGATGAGAAAAAGCTGGCAGACCGCTAAGCAATACAAATGTCAATTCATTAATCCATTCATCAGGTTTAGGCTACTTCTGTCTGGGCTCCTTCTCCATCACCACATCAGCCTTTGTGTTGATGTGCTTCCTGACATTCTGACAATGGACTAAACCTTTGGACTCTAAGCCAGCCCCACTTAAATGTTGTCCTTTATAAGTGTTGCCACAGTCATGGTGTCTCTTCACAGTAATAGAAACCCTAAGACAAAACCCGTCACTCCCAGCCACACACAGGGTGCTTTCCATCCTCTGCTCTCTGCTCAAGAAACTTCTGCTTTTACCTTTCCTGAGTCTTTATTTCTTTTGTCCCTGGACACTGAATTCTTGGTTTGTCTCTGGGAAGGACCTGAACAGCCAACCATCAACTCTGATCCCCACAACATTGCAATAGTGGCATGGACTACTTAGGCAGTAACCCATGGCTGTCTGATAGGAATTAGGACCTGCTCAGCGGGAGGGACTTTATGCCTGATACTATGAAACTGATCAAGAACTCTTGGCTATAGAGGTCATAAACTCAAGGAGAGAAGTTACTATCATCATTTTGCTAAATTGATAGATTATACAGGCTTCCAAATATTTATCTAAACTCACAGTTTTGTGCAGCTTACACTACTCATCAGATAGATTTCATCTGCAGTGTTTGGAAGTTATTACAAAGAACCACAGATGGCCAAAGTGCAGAGAACCTGACTGTGGAGTTTTCATCCCATACAGGGTTTCTATATACTACTCCCTCCCCACAAGACTAATGGAACATTGTAGAAGAGGGCACACAAGTGGTCAAGGTAGACAGCTGCAAAACAGCATCTTCTGGATATGATACATGGTTGTATAAATGGACTCTTAATAGTCGTGCTTGTCTACAGCAGACTTTCACAAAATTAATTTAGTCAATTTTTCAGACTAGAAAATTGTGTGTATGTGTGTTTGTATCTGCCATTTATTTGCTTCTCTGTGTCGTGTGGGCTAATTATGTCAACTTGGGAGTAGATCTTCCCTAAATAAGTAGTTATGGTGGTTAAGAGTTTGTTTGTTTTTTTTTTGAAATGGTCAATAATTTGTATTATTATTTTACTTCAAAACATATTGTATGTTTACTTTGCAATTGTCAACTTGATACAATCTAGAATCTTTTATACTCACAATTTAGTACAATTTATACTAAAAAGAAAATTCATTTATGGTGAATAAGGGCTATTACAGAGAACTAGAAATGATCAAAGTGCAGAGAGTAACTGACTTGGAGTGTTTATCTGACACAGTGTGTGTGGGGGTGGGCAATATCTTATAAGACTCCAGTTCTGGTTACATGCAGTTAATAAAACAAAACATAAAATGAAATAGGAGGGTATCAACATCAGTGTACAATTATACAAGTATTCATGTGCAGTCATAGCTAAACACACACACACAAACATACACACACACACACACACACACACACACACACACACACACGCACAAGGCAAAGCATTTCAGCTTGTAATGACATAATTATGGGGAGTCAACACAGCAGGAACTCAAAGCAGTTAGTCACATTATCTATAGACAAGCACAAGAGCCATAAATTAACACATGAGTGCTGGTGCTCAGCTATCTTTTAGCAGTTTTTCACGATTCAAGATCCTTTGTTCAGGGAATGGGCTCACCCACTGTGGGTGTTTCTTCCCACTAATCAAGTTAATTCCCCATAGTCATGTTCATCAGTCTGTCTAAAACAGTCAGATGGTTCTAGATTACATCAACGTGACAATTACAAGGTAAGTATAAGGTATGTTTTTAAAATTAAAATAATAATAAAAATTATTGACCATTTAAAAAACCCTCTATCCACAACAACTGCTCATTTAGTGGAGAACTACTCCCAATTTGGCCTATCTGGCCCACATGCACAGCTAAGTCAGTAAAGGGTACACATAGAAATGTGACTGAATATTTTTCACATGAAATATCTGGGGTCAGACTGGCCACAGTAACTCTTGAGTAACCCTTGCAATGAAAGATAATCACTGGCTAATCCTGCAGTGTTCTTCCTTTTCAAGGATGCCAACCCTGATGTCTAATTCCCAATTTTTTAAAGATGTCTACCCAGAAGCATTCTAGAGTAATACAGCAAATGGGTCCTTACTTGTAAGGTAATGTCCCATCAACAATAGCAATGATTAAACTCATTGTTCTAACTCTGTAAAGTACCTTTCCACAATGCAGAGTAAGTAGAATTGAGCAAACATAATATTTACAAATTTATATTAGCATATGCAAATAAACATAGTCTATACTACAAATTGTTCTACCCAAGGATATGAAATGTGTGTTTTCATGAAGATGTATTCACAACCTTCCTACTTTGTATGCAGTTGTATTTTTGTAACATGGTAGGAGCATTATTATAAGATACATTATAAAAAACAGCTAATGAAGAAGAAATAATGATGACTGTGCACTGTAAAATGTATTCAAGTGCTAATTAGACTACAGCAGAAGTGCTTACTGATGTCTTTTAAACACCTGCTTGGTAATTTCTAAGCTTGAGTATTACTTCATTGAACAATGCACCCATAATTAGAATACAGAATAAGGATTAAATAATAAACCCAAGGCAGCCCACCACACCACATGCTTTTAACTTTCTACCCTGTCTTCAGAATGCAGGGAGTGACACTTTCATTTGCAAGAGAAACAATAGAATAAATGTGCTTGTTGTCTCAGGGCAGAGTCCAGACTTTATTATGACCTTCATTTTCTAGAAAAGTGGGGTAGATCTGGAAGAGTGTGTGCACTTTTGTTTCTTAAAAGTATAATAAATTTTAAATTAATTTCTGAAATATACTTTTCTCTAAGACAAAACATTCTTCTAAATAAAGATGGAGGAATATACATATCAAGGGGTCTGTAATGAAGAGTTATGTGTTGAGGGTTATATGTTAATATAGCATCCCTGAATATATAATAACTCTTTACATTCAGGAGCTGCATTTATAGACAGAGCCTGTCTTCACCTGCAAAGGATAATTCAACAATAATAGGCTGATAAATTATAGAGGAAAAGAGCAGAGAAACTATAGGTTAAAAAAGTAAAAGAACATGTCTTATTAAAATAGACAATACAAAACTAATGTACCTAAGGATGCATTTAGTACACATTTGCATACTAAGAGAAGAATTAGAAAATACTATAAAAATAGAATTATAAAGACTTACAGGAGGAGAATGTGGTTACAATAGAAAAGGAATTTAGGGCAGCTGTACAACTCTACTTCTTAGACTAATGATTACAAAAACAGTTAGAAATAGTTTCAATGTTTAGAAATAGTTTCACATGTTTAGGGTTTTGTAACAATTTTACAGTAAGATAATAAACAACAAAAATATTGTGGAGAGGTCACTCCAACACAAGAGGTTAACTATCTTAGGTTTGGTAAATTATCTTACTCTCAAATTTATCATTGTTACATGGACAGCTATGTAAGACTAGTGATCTCAGTTTGATCCTTTTAACTCACATAAAGTTGGAAAGAGATAAATGACTTCAAAAATTTCTCCTTTGACCTCTGTCATCATGATGTGGCATACATTCCCAAGCACACGGCATGCATGTACATGTCCTTGTTAAAAACAACACGAAGCAAAAGGAACAGTGAACATATTCTCTAATCCTTTTGGAAAAATTCTGTAATTATTTCTAAGTGTTCTTATATTTTTATTTTAGCATATCAGGACTGGGATAATATGCATCAAAGTGGAATGTCTCTACAACTCAGATTTCCAGAGCCTATTATGACCTTGTTATAAAGATGGAGGCCATTTTCTCATCTCCATCTTGATGGTAAAGATATCTATGGCATCAACCTCAGTACTTTGTAAGGACTGAATTAAGTATTAAGGGTTCTAATAATTTTTGAACCACTAATCATTATGCATGAACTATCTATTACCAGCATAGCTGTTAGTTCAAGAAAAAGTAATGAATGGAGCTGGTCATTAGAAGTCTAATGACATGGATGGAAGGAATCCCAACCCTTTCTAAAGTAGAGTACTGCTTTTTCTCCTTCATTCATAAGTAGTATAGTGCCCTTTCAGGAGAAGAAAACATAAACTATTTCCTACTATCACATATCACTTTCAACATAAATAGTTATTCATCTTTTTTATTAGATATTTTCTTTATATGTCATATGATTTCTCCTTTACCATTTTCCCCTCCAAAAAAACAAAAACAAAAACAAAAACAAAAACAAAAAACAACAACAAGAACAAACCCCTGTTCCCTCCCCACTTCCCCTGCTCACCACCCCACTCTCTCCCGCTTACTGGCCCTGGCATTCCCCTACACTGGGGCACAGAACCTTCACGGGGCCAAAGGCCTCTCCTGCCATTGATGACTGACTTGGCCATCCTCTACTATACACATGCTGCCAGAGCCATCAGTCCCACCATGTATACTACTTGGTTGGTGGTTTAGTCCTTGGGAGCTCTGAGGGTACTAGTTAGTTCATATTGTTGTTCGTCCTAAGGGGCTGCAAACCCTTCAGCTCCTTTGGTCCTTTTCTCAAACTTCTTCCCTGGGGGCCATGAACTCTGTTCAGTGAATGGCTGTGAGCCTCTACTTCGGTATTACTCGGGTACTATTAGAGCCTCTCAGGAGACAGATATATCAGGCTGGAGTGCCCTTCCTTCAGTCTCTGCTCCATAGTTAGTCTCTGCAACTCCTTCCATGGGTATTTTCGTTCCCCCTTTTAAGAAGGAATGAAGTGTCCATATTTTGGTCTTTCTTTTTCTTAAGTTTCTTGTGGTTGGTGGATTGTACTTCGTGTATTCCAAACTTCTGGGCTAATAACCGCTTATCAGAAAGGGCATACCATGTGTGTTCTTTTGTGATTGGGTTACCTTACTCAGGAAGATATTCTCCAGATCCATCCATTTCCCTAAGAATTTCATAAATTCATTGCTTTTAATAGCTGAGTAGTACTCCATTGTGTAGATGTACCACAATTTCTGTATTCATTCCTCTGTTGAGGGACATCAGGGTTCTTTCCAGTTTCTGGCTATTATAAATAAAGCTGCTATGAACATGGTGGAGCATGTGCCCTTATTACATG
>NW_022196903.1:95859411-95859839 GCF_008632895.1 Mastomys coucha
CTGCCACCCAACCCTCTCCCACTTATTGGCCCTGGCATTCCCCTACACTGGGGCACAGAACCTTCATAAGGCTGAGGTCCTCTCCTCCTATAGATGATGGAATTTGCAATCCTTTACTATACACATGCTGCCAGAAAAATCAGACCCCTCCATGTGCAGTCCTTGGTTGGTGGTTGAGACCCTGGGAGCTCTGAGGGTACTAATTAGTTCATATTGTTATTCGTCCTAAGGGGCTGCAAACCCCTCAGCTCCATTGGTCCTTTCTTTAACTCCTTCACTGGGGACCCTGTACTCAGTTCAAAGGATGTCTGTGAGCCTCTACATCTGTATTAGTCAGGTACTGTCAGAGTCTCTCAGGATACAGCTATATTTAGGCTGGCTTGCCCTTCCTTCAGTCTCTGCTACATAGTTAATCTCTGCAACTCCTT
>NW_022196903.1:95860783-95884692 GCF_008632895.1 Mastomys coucha
CCAATCTATGAGCATGGGAGATCTTTCCATCTTCTGAGATCTTCTTCAGTTGCCTTCTTCAGAGACTTGAAGTTCTTGTCAAACAGATCTTTTACTTGCTTAGGTACACCAAGATATTTTATATTATTTTTGACTATTGTGAAGGGTGTTGTTTCCCTAATTTCTTTCTCCACCTGTTTATCCTTTGTGTAGAGGAAGGCCACTGATTTGCTTGAGTTAATTTTATATCCAGCTACTTTGCTGAAGTTCTTTATCAGGTTTAGGAGCTCTCTGGTGGAATTTTTGGGGTCACTTAATTATACTATCATATCATCAGCAAATAGTGATAATTTAGCTTCTTTCTTTCCAATTCGTATCCCTTTGTTCTCCTTTGTTGTCTAATTGCTCTGGCTAGGACTTCAAGTACAATATTGAATAGGTAGGGAGAGAGTGGGCAGCCTTGTCTAGTCCCTGATTCTAGTGGGATTGCTTCAAGTTTCTCGCCATTTAGTTTGATGTTGGCTACTGGTTTTCTGTATATTGCTTTTACTATGTTTAAGGATGGACCTTGAATTCCTGATCTTTCTAAGACTTTTATCATGAAGGGATGTTGGATTTTGTCAAATGCTTTCTCAGCATCTAATGACATGATCATATGGGTTGTTTTTTTTTTGTTTGTTTGTTTATATGTGAATTATGTTGATGGATTTCCGTATATTGAACTATCCCTGCATCCCTGGGATGAAGCCTACTCGATCATGGTGGATGATCGTTTTGATTATTCTTGGATTCGGTTTGCAAGAATTTTATTGAGTATTTTTGCATCGATATTCATAAGGGAAATTGTTCTGAAGTTTCCTTTCTTTGTTAGGTCTTTGTATGGTTTAGGTATAAGAGTAATTGTGGCTTCATAGAAAGAATTGGGTAGAGTACCTTCTGTTCCTATTTCATGGAATAGTTTGAGGAGTATTGGTATTAGGTCTTCTTTGAAGGTTTGATAAAACTCTGCACTAAACCCATCTGGTCCTGGGCTTTTTTTGGTTGGGAGACTATTAATGACTGTTTCTATTTCATTAGCAGATATGGGACTGTTTAGATCATTGATCTGATCTTGATTTTACTTCTGTACCTGGTATCTGTCTAGAAAATTGTCCATTTCATCCAAGTTTTCCAGTTTTGGTGAGTATAGGCTTTTGTAGTAGGATCTCATGATCAAGTTATCATTGAGTAGAGAGTTGTTAAGCTTCCACATATATGTGGGCATTCTTTTATTTATGTTGTTATTGAGGAGCAGCCTTAGTCCATGGTGATCTGATAGGATACAAGGAATTATTTCAATCTTCTTATATCTGTTGAGGCCTGATTTGTGACCAATTATATGTTCAATTTTGGAAAAGGTACCATGAGGTGCTGAGAAGGTATATCCTTTTGTTTTAGGATAGAAAGTTCTATAGATATCTATTAAATCCATCTGTTTCATAACTTCTGTTAGTCTCGCTGTGTCTTTATTTAGTTTCTGTTTCCATGATCTGTCCATTGCAGAAAATGGGATATTGGAAACTTCCACTATTATTGTGTGAGGTGCAATGTGTGCTTTGAGCTTTAGTAAAGTTTCTTTTGTGAATGTAGATGCCCTTGCATTTGGAGCATAGAGGTTCAGAATTGAGAGTTCATCTTGGTAGATCATAACTTTGATGAATATGAAGTGTCCCTCCTTATCTTTTTTGATCACTTTAAGGTGAAAGTCGATTTATTCGATATTAGAATGGCTACTCCAGCTTTTTTCTTGGGACCATTGGCTTGGAGGATTGTTTTCCAGCCTTTTATTCTGAGGTAGTGCCTGTCTTTGTCACTGAGGTGGGTTTCCTGTATGTAACAAAATGTTGGGTCCTGTTTACATATCCAGTCTGATAGCCTATGTTTTTTTATTGGGGAGCTGAGTCCATTGATCTTAATAGATATTAAGGAAAAGGAATTGTTGCTTCTTGTTATTTTTGTTTTTAATGTTGGAAATCCGTTCATGTGGCTATCTTCTTTTTGTTTTGTTGGAAGATTACATTTTTGCATTTTCAGAGATAAAGTTCCCCTCCTTGTATTGGAGTTTTCCATTTATTACCCTTTGAAGGGCTGTATTTATGGAAATATATTGTGTGAATTTGGTTTTATCATGGAATTCTTTGGTTTCTCCATCTATGGTGATTGAGAATTTTGCTGGGTATAGTAGTCTGGAATGGCATTTGTGTTCTCTTAGGATCTGTATGACATCTGTCCAGAATCTAGGTTTCATAGTCTCTGGTAAGAAGTCTGGTGTAATATTGATAGGCCTGCCTTTATATGTTACTCAACCTTTTTCCCTTACTGCTTTTAGTATTCTTTATTTTGTGCATTTATTGTTTTGATTATTATGTGGCAGGAGGAATTTCTTTTCTGCTCCAGTCTATTTGGGATTCTATAGGCTTGTTGTATGTTCATGGGCATCTCTTTCTTTAGGTTAGGGAAGTTTTCTTCTATAATTTTGTTGAAGATATTTACTGGCTCTTTAAGTTGGAGGTCTTCACTCTCTTCTATACCTATTATCCTTAAGTTTGGTCTTCTCATTGCGTCCTGGATTTCCTGGATGTTTTGGGTCAGGAACTTTTTGCATTTTGCATTTTCTTTGACTGTTGTGTCAATGTTTTCTATGGTATCTTCTGCACCTGAGATTCTTTCTTCTATCTCTTGTATTTTGTTGGTGATGCTTGCATCTAAGTTTCCTGACTTCTTTTCTAAGATTTTTAACTCTAGAGTTGTCCCTCTTTGTGATTTCTTAACGGTTTCTACTTCCATTGTTAGGTCCTGGATGGTTTTGCTCAATTCCTTCACCTGTTTGTTTGTGCTTTCCTGTAATTCTTTAAGGGATTTTTGTGTTTCCTCTTTAAGGGTTTGTACCTCTTTACTTGTGTTCTCCTGTATTTCCTTAAGGGATTTATTCATGTTCTTCTTAAGTTCCTCTAGCACCATCGTGAGATGAGATTTTAGATCCAAATCTTGCTTTTCTGGTGTTTTGGGATATCCAGGACTTGCTGTGGTAGAAGTACTAGGTTCTGATGAAGCCAAGTAATCTTGGTTTTTGTTGGTAAGATTCTTGTGTTTGCCTTTAACCATCTGTTGATCTCTGGTGTTAGATGTTCTTGCTGTCTCAGACTAGAGCTTGTTCCTCCTGTGGGTCTGTAAGCCTGTGTCAGCACTTCTGAGAGATCAGCTCTCCTCTGGTAAAACCTGGGCACAGATGGCTGTGGATCAGTTGTCCATCCTGAGTCCTGGGGTCAGAGCACACTCTGTAGACAGGATTCCACTTGTGGGAAAGGTATAGAGAGGGCTGTGGATCTGGTGTCCCTCCTAGCTGTGGTCTGAAGTAGAAAGGATCTTGACCAGACTACCCTGCCACATGTGAGGCCTGTGCCTCCCCGCTGATCCAGCCTTAGAAAGTCACTAGAGAGAGAATGGTGAATCTCACCCGAGTCCCTGAGTTAAAGCACTCCCTGAAGGCTGGCTCTCCTCTTGCAGGGAATGGGCAGAGAGGGCTGCAGATCCACAGCTGTACCTCCTAGGTGTGGATTGAGGTTGAGAGGATTCTGACGCCGCTGCCGTGACACTCGTGAGTAGATATTCATCTTTTAAATATCATTGCTTTAGAATAATACTTTAAAGCTGAAATTACAGAACTAACCTGTTTCTATATAAGAATTTTGATGTATATCAACTATACGCATATATCACAGACTAGGTCATATTTTTTAAAAAAGATGTTCAAAGCTGCCTTAAAGGATCTAGAGAAAGACTTTAGTTGGTAAAGTACTTGCCACACTAGTGGGCACCTGAGTTCAACCCCTAACACAAGTAAAAAGCTAGGTGTGGTGGCATGCTCATTTGTAATACCAATGCTAGAGAGACAGAGCAAAGAGACCCCCGGAGCATGCTAGCTAACTAGCTGTCTCCTTTCTTTTCTATTGTGATAAAATAGCACAACCAAGGCAACTTATGAGAGAAACCACTTAATTTGGTCCTTATTATTTCAGAAGCTCAGAAAGTATCTCTCTGGGGAACATAGCAGCAGGTAGGCAGGTGTGATGCTGCAGCAGTAGTTGAGAGCTTACCTATTGGTCCACAAATAGAAATCAGAAACACACACACACACACACACACACACACACACACACTAGAAATGGCTCAAATCTTTAGAAACCTAAATGTCTGCCCACAGTAACACACTACTTTAAAAAAAAAATCACACTTAGTTATCCTTCCCAAACAGTTCCAGCCACTGATGACTAAGAACTCAAGTCCAAGAACTATGAGCTATGGGTCCATTCTCATTGAAACTGCCAAAATTTCCTTACCTAATCTCTGAGTTTCAGATCCCAGTCAGAGACTCTGTCCCTAAATAATGGTGAACAACTTCTGCATAACCATGCCCAAGGCTGGCATCAACAGATATAAGTACAGACATGCAACCAAAATACAAACAATTAAATACATACATGAATAAATGCATAAAGAACCTGACTGACAGTCTTGATAAGTGCTCAGTATAGTTGATGAGTATTGAGGGGCTTATTGTAGCATTGTCTATTCTATATGTTTGAAAATGTTTACTAAAAGTAGAATAAACTACCCCTATACATGCCACCAAGAAGAAGACACCCTGAAGAATGTACCTGTCACTTGTATAGAAGTGTAATGTGCCAAGTTTCCTGACTTTTTGTAATAGATCTTTTTGTTTTCTCTCTATTTAAGTACCAATGGAAGAATCTGTCAATTTGGAAGGTTAAAAATTGCAGTGTGTTCTTTTAATATATATTTCTCTGAATACTAGTGAAGTTGACATTGACACTTTCAACATTTATTAGCTCTGTCATTTTCTTCTATTCATACCTCTGCTTCATTTTTCTGTGGGGGTCATTTATCTTATATTATTATCTTACTATATTTTTTATAAAGTCTAGATATGAATTCTATTGCATAATACACATAGTTTTCTCATTTTATCTAATTATATCATATACAATGTGTTATACATAATATCTAATTGTTTCATACATGAGGTGTTAATCTTTATTCAAATATATATGTCATTTAGAAAACTTCACCATTGCCATGTATTATTTTCTCTTTATTCTTTTACAATTCAACCTTTTATCATATCCAATGCATAATGCACTTTATGACTTAATACACTGTATTTAGAACTAGTTTAGATGTATTTTACAAGTCAAGATCTAACTTCCACACAAATCATCTATTATTACTTATTCTAAAAACAAATCAATCTCCTCTAATGTACTTGAATTTTCTCCTCTTCATATTTAAATAATTCTGGAATGGGATGTTGTTGTCTGCTGTAACTAAAAACCTTTCAAAGCTTGCCAATATCTATGTTTAAGTCTCAAAAAAGGAAAACACTACTCATTTATCAGAAACAAATGTGTTTGGTATAGTCAAAGAAGACAGCCGTAGGCCTGCTTCTTTTTTCTCACAAGATGAAAGAAGAGAACTACAGTGTCCTGCAGGCATGTATGTTGGTGTTTTCTTACACCCCAAAGAAAAGTAGATGGTATTACCACAATGTAAAAGCTGTGGTATTCATGGTCATGACATTCCCAGATGTAGCACAAAACTTTTCACTCTACTTTTAGGGTAAGTCTAAAAATGTACCTAGCCTTGGAATGTAACATGTTCACTTCCATGAACATTTCCTTTGGTATGGAGAGGGGTTATTCCTGAGAACAGATGGTGAGATAATTGGCTGGATTTCCTGAAGGAGTAGTGAAGAAATAAAAAACAGCTAATGAAGGAGTATAAATATCACTGGTTTCTAGCTATAGCCTTCTAACACTGCCTTGTTTAAAAAGGTGTCATGACCCTAATATAATCTAGCAGTCTTTCTATGGAAGGTGGCCATAGATATGTGAAAACTGAGAAACAGAGGGAATCTATTGAGTTCTAAATTTTACTGACCTTTTGACAAAATTCCTAAATCACAACTTGCTGAGGAAGAAAAGAGGTACATCAAGGATTTTGAACTGAAGGTGGTGAGAACCATAATACATTGTACTTCAAATACAAAAGGATCTCACTGGATTATAATACAAGAGCAACCAAAATTCCAGAGGAAGAAAAACAGAAATGGCTTTTAGTACTCAGAGGCAATGGAAACAACTTTGAATTTGAGGGAGAAACATGATCACAGAAGATTGCACCAGTGACAGATACTTGATGGAGAGAATTGCTAATCATGGCTGGATCTAGGAACAGAAAGGTGACTGCTCTTTAGGAGCATATCGACCTGCACAGATTCTGGCTGTTTCAGTCACCACTTCAACATGGCACACCATTTGCAAAACCTTAAATGCTATGATCTTCCCATTTTATTGAAAGAAATATAATATGTATATTCTATATATTTTAATTATATAGAATATATATTCTATATATTTCTATATGTATATTCTAAAACAATGCACGTTCTAAAGCATGTATATTGTAAAGCAAGAGAATAAATAAAACACATCTTCACCAAGAAACAAATATTACATTTCTTTAAAATGTTATTTCTGCTCTCTTAAAATAGTGAACCAGCAGTTTCAACTAACCCGGACCCCTGAGATTTCTCGGACACTGAGCCACCAACCAGGCCACATACACTAACTGGTTCAAGCCCTATCCCTCCATCCTCAACATATGTACAGCAGAGGACTGGCCGGTCTACCCTTAGTGAGAGAAGATGTGCCTAACTCTCAAGAGAGTTGAGAACCCAGGGAGTGGAGCGTCCCAGTGGATGGTTAAGTGGGGTGAGAGAGTAGATATATTCTCTTGGAGACAGAGCAGGAGGAGGAATGGAATGAGAAACTGGGGAAGGGCAAACTGGACAGGGGGTGGGTAACGATTGGACCGTTGAAAACTAAAAGTACTAATAACAACATAGTGAACCACAAGCATATTTCAATGCACCTTGTTCTTTTTATTCAACCCCCAATGCATTTTTCCCACACAATCACTGTATCTGATTGCAATTACTTTCCATTAAGACATCAATTTCTAATTCATATTTCTCTGCTCTAACTTGGGTCATCCAAGTACATTGCCTTATAGACAAAATATTATAAAGCTCCCATGAATAGGATGCCTAGGGCATTCCTCTTTTATTAGTCAATGATGCAAAATTTTGCTTTTCAGTGAGGAGTGAGACCAAGCTATGTTTTCAAAAATATTTTCTGCTCATTGATTTTGTTTGTGGAAGTGAGATTGCAGTTGTTTTACAGTGTGTATGTGTTCACTGCAGTAATTGTAATCATTAATTGGGTAATCATGCAAATCAATACCCATAGACCTGTGCTCTCTTAATTTTCAGGCACACAGCTAACTGCTTGCTGGTACTTTTCTGACATCAGACTTTCATCTAAGATTCTGTATGCTTGAGTTAGACTCACAGTCTATTTCTCCTCTCCTCAAATATTCTCATTTGCTGCTTTCTTGTTTTTTCAATCCATGCTTGGAGTGATTCCCCACAAGATGAAGGAAGAAATTCAAATTATGTTGCTCTACTTGAAACAGCATCCTCTGGGCAAAGACAAGCCTAGAAATCTTTCCAAAGGCCTTTCAAGATGTCCCAGACTGTGTGGATTAGAATTGATGTGATTATAGTTCTCACAACTCTTGAGGCAAAGAACTCCAAAATAAAGGCATAATCAATGTTTAGTGTAAGACCATATCTTTTGGGTATGCTTCCTTGTGCTCTATTACTGTGGAAGATGCACAATGTTTTCAAGAGGTCTCTATATCCAATTACTCATTTGTGTTGGTTTTACTTCTGTAACATCTTTCTCCCCAAATTTAATAGTTACTAAGGGAAATGACCAATCCCTTCCTTGTGGCAATAGACTGTAATTCATTTACTAGAGTCCTGGGAAGATTGCTTACTACTTCCTTGAATTTCCTGTTTCTGAATTTGGAATTCTGACGCACATAGTGATGCATAGCTCTATGTTTTATATAACCTAGATTCAAAATTGTATGGTATTTCAGGTATTGTTAAAGCATAAATGATCGTCATTTAAATCCACAATTGTCTTGGGGTACATACAATTACTCAGGACTCTAAGAGACCTTTCTCAAAAAGAGAAGGTAATAGGAGTTCTATTTACATCCTATAAAAATGGCAGTTTCATCAGCAGTTTGTTTTTATCAATTATCAGTGGTGGACTGGAAATAACCATAGTAGATGCTAACAAAATTAGTAATGAGGTGATACATAGTAAGACTGTCACAATGGTCACCCTCTCTTACAAAAGTGGTATCACCTTCTAGTGGTCAAGGAGAATAATATTTTTTAAAAAAAAATGGAGAAAACTCATTATGAGATTGCTTATTAATTAAAGTATGGCCAAAGGGCACATGGTAGAATTCAAAAGGTTTGAGGAGAACAGATTGAGGAGTCTAGCTGACCCTAGATGATATTACAGACTTTATATAATCAGATTTATCCTCACAAACTCAGACTTTGAGATAATGAAGTGTTCTAGATTCAATGAGGGGAACACAGTCAGTGAGTTAAGACCCTTTACTGGTCATGTTCCCCCATGAACAGAGGGGTGCCTTCTACAAAGGAGTACTAAGTCTTATTTTCCTTTGCTGAAGTTTCTCTCCAGGAGCCTCCACCAGGTCCTCCATCTTAGTGGAAGAGAACCTTAAAGACACTTGCCCCCAGTCAGAATCAAATACTTTTACAGTCCTATCCCTTTTCCTGTGTATCTGCCTGAGGTATGGTGTAGCTGTGGAGCAGTTGGGGAACTTGCATGTCTCTATCCATGTAGACATCTTTTTGCCACCTCTGTCCCACGAGAGAAGGTCATGTACCCCTGTAGCCGTTAAACTTCCTTTCTCCTTACAAGGTCATGTTCAGCAGCACCTGAAATTCCCCCTTACTCAAATGAGGTATCAGAACCCTGGCCCTGGGCAAATGATGTATACGCACTCCGTAGTCCTTCCTAACCCTCAAAGGTTTAAAGAGCCTTTGTTCCCTCCAGTTAAATGAGCTGATCATTGAAACTTGTCACCTGAGAAGTCTGTTTCTTGCCATGCTTACCTGTTACCAGAGTTCTCCCTCAACCGCAGATATTCCTGTACTAGTGTGCTAATTTCAATTACCACAAAATTTCCCACCATTCCCACTAAAAATTTTATTAAGAGTTTGTACAGGGAAAATCTTTCTCCAATCCTCAAACTTAATCAGTCCTAGGAAGGTTAGGAGCTATATACTGTAGGTCAAATTACTAAACCATTAGACAAATTACTAAACTCCTTATATGTGTACTGTCTCACTCACAAGGTATATGGAATGATGATAAGGAGAAAAGGGATTTAAAATAGCTGACAGAGTTACCAGTGTATACATAACAATCCATATTTCTCACTGACATCTGGAATCAAGGCACTCTTATTTAGTCTATTAAATACATGAACCTTCTTTATACAAGAGGCAGAAACGCAAGCAAGTCTTGAAGCCAAGTCTTTTGAACTCTTCTATGAAAGTGACATGGAGTACCTTCTGCTGGAGAGATCTTTACAATTCCCTTCTTTCTATAGCTACCATAGTCTCCCTGTAGGGCAAAGGCTTGAAAGGTAGAATCCACCCATGTTTAATTTTTATTTTCTGATCAGTCTTCATAAGAACAGTAGTAATCCATGTGCTAGGGTGATGGTATTAGCAAAACACTAAGCTAAAGAAGAGACAAATTGACTTGGAATAATAAGTACTAAGGCAATGCCTTTCAGTACTAATCACAAACTCCAAAAAGTGAGTAGGACAATGGCTGATGGTCCCTCAAAGATGGAAAAGTACAGATAAAGTCATAAAGGTAGAAACCTAACTATAGCACTATAAAGGTAAGCATGTGCATAACTAAAAAGGAAATTGAATAAAGAAAAAAAAAAGACCTTTAAAACAAAATACCCACTGGGTAATTAGAACTGGGATTACCATCTAGGATTGGGGATATTTGTCCAGTGTTTTATCAATGTTTTTTTCCCCATGATTTCTTAAAACCTGGATCACTCATTATGATTATTTTTTTTTAAATAATCTCCGGTTGAACTAGAATTTCTTTGTTTAAATTAATTAGCAGGTAAAATATAAGTAGATTATATCTTTCAAAAATATAACTGAAATTTTGACTAAGTTTATGATAACAAGCACAGATTTTCTCAGCAAGGCCTCAAATCCAATCCGAGAGAGGTTGCTTAACCCATGACCACAGTGCCACTCTTTCTCAAGTTGGCACAACTTGACAGGCAGAATCATCTCATAGTTTGGGGACTCATGTGATACACAGTTGTTGTCTTCTATCCTTCAGTAGCCTGCCTAACATGCTACAGTACCATCAAAGCTACATGGCTGGGAGGAAACCTATCTACACCATGCATGAAACATACATGGTATTTTTGGCAATACAGTCTTGCCATCTAGTTCTACTGTACAACCAAGAGGAATGGCAGGAGACTGGTGGTTTTGAGTCTATGCTGATTAACAGCTCATAGTGGGGTATACCATCTTGTTGTGCACTTGGGGTTTAATAAATCATGGATGGCTTCTACAAGTAGCCTTTCCAAGGTATGCAGTCTCTCTTCTCTCTCTCTCTCTCTCTCTCCCCTCTAGTCCAGGTTTTTTTAAATTGAATTATTTGATCTTATTGTTTTGGAAATTCTGCATTTTAATTTAATTAAACTACATGGGTTACAAAGACAAAAGTCATGAATCTGAGAAGAGGTCTGAAGGAGGCTTGATGAGTAAATGAGAGTGTAGAGAGTTGTATTCAGAATTGTATTCACACATGAATATATATATATATATATATATATATATATATATATATATACACATATATATTTTAAAGTAACATGCAGGGGATAGAAGAAGAGGAACCTGATCTGGTATTGGGTGAGGGAAGAGGACTGAAGCCATGAGGGCTAGCAGAGAAAATGGAAACAGGCAACCTCAGGAGGTAGGAGGTTGGGGGGGCCCTCCAGAATGTACCAGAGACCTGAGAGGTGAGAGACTCTCAGTACTCAAAGGGAGGGACCTTAGATGAAATGCCAGACAGTAGAGAGAGGGAACTTATAGGACCCACCTCAAGCAGGAAGACAGGGCATCAAGTGAGGGATGGGGCTGCCATCCCACAGTCAAAACTTTGACCCATATTTGTTCCTGCCTGAAAAAAACTGCAGGGAATGGAGAGGAGACTGTCCAGCAACAGACATACAATGGGATCCAGCTCAAGGGAAGGTCCAATTATTGAGGCTATGGAGCACTCACAAAAATGGGCCTATCATGACTGCCCTCCAGAAGATCCAACAAGCAGCTCAAAGAGGCAGATACAGATATTTGCACCCAACCAATGGACAGAAGCTGCTGACTCCATGTGATTGAATTAGAGAAAGTCTGGAAGAATCAGAGGAGGAGGGTGACCATGTAGTAGGACCAGCAATCTCAATTAACCTGGACCCCCGAGATCTCTCAAACACTGGACCACCAACCAGGTAGCATACACCAGCTGATATGTGATCCCCAACACATATACAATAGGGGACTGCTGGGTCTGGGTTCAGTCAGAGAAGATGCACCTAACCTCAAGAGACTGGAGGCTCCAGGGAGTTTAGAGGTCTGATTGGGTGTGGGACAGGTGGTAGGGGCATCCTCATGGAGACAGGGTGGTGGAGAGGAGGTATGAAATATGGAACAGTGGAAGTGTGTACAGGGAGGAGGGGCTAAAATCTGGAATGTAAATAAATAAACAAAAGATTTTTAAAATGTAACTTGCAAAACTATCTGTATCTTTTCTTCAAAAAGCATTGCATCTTATCTCATTATTCCTATATTCAATTTTTCAAGTGAGCTTTTAAAAAACATAGAGATCATGTTTGTTTTCCTTACTGATCTACCTTTCCCTAAACTGAACAATTGTTTTACTTCTGAAGCCTCTCTAAACAGAGCTGCATAGTTTGAGGTACTTTATAGAAATTCAGTATGAATACCATCACAAATCCTGTTAATTAT
Organism: Mastomys coucha; assembly: GCF_008632895.1. NCBI lineage: Eukaryota > Metazoa > Chordata > Mammalia > Rodentia > Muridae > Mastomys > Mastomys coucha. Next base: position 95,872,854 of record NW_022196903.1, read on the forward strand.
TGAACCTTGAAAACCCATTTTACCATCTCCAACTGAATAGCTTATGATGAATAGAGCAGACTGCTAACATCCACAAACTTGTATTTTATGATTCTGACAATTAGTGGTGACTATAAACGCCCATGACACACACTCACTTTGAATTTTCTTTGAGATCTGAATTTAAATTGCCTGCTGGGAGCTTCTGGGAGTGGAAAGCTCAGAAGTAAATCACCTGCCTAAGTGGCTGAGCCCTCTGGTTATTCAGCAGCTCTGCGACTCATAGACAATTACATGATTTAGCTCAGATCCCGTCAACTCACAAAGTTATCAAAAGTTCATCTATCTATCTATCTATCTATCTATCTATCTATCTATCTATCTATCTATCTATCTATTTCATATGTGTGTATGCCTACATGAATTTATGGGCATCACAAGTGTGTAAGTGTTCATAGAAAGTAGGTAGGGTGTCTAATTCCCTGGTTGTGGCATTATTGGAGGTGTGAGTCACTTGATATGGGTGCTAGAATCAAACATGGGTCCTCTGCAAATGCAGTAAATGGTCTTAACCACTGAGTCATCTCTCTAACCCTCAAATGATCACTTTTTGAGTTAAATTTTTATTTTGATTTGTTTGTTCTGTTATATTCGGTGTGGGTACCCCACTCACCAAGAATCAGGAAGGAGGCCGCTGTAATACACCAGGTTAATTTTTTAATTGAAACTAGTATACTAGGGTTACTCTGTATTTGGGACCAGAGTGACCCCAAGGAAACAAAGGTCTAAGTTTTTATACCATTTCAGAACAGAGTTTTACAGCTTACAATGTGGGCTAGTTACAGTTTACAATATGGGCTGGTTATAGTTTACAACATGGGCTGGTTACACTTTATCTTCTTCATTGTTCTTTAGTTCCTATTGACCTTTTTCCTCCAGGTGAGGATAAGATACCTGTGATGCGCAGGAGGGGTGGGGGAAATCCTTTCTCCAGGGGATGTCTCCTGGAAACGTGCATTCCTTGGGGATGGGTGTTTGCTCTGTAAACTCTTCTAAAACCCTTTGTCTTAAGGATAAGTGGACCTCCTTGCTTTCTGGTATTTTTATGAGGTATCTCCATTTTGCTTAATTTCTACAGTTCATTTGTTTTTGCTTTTTTTTTTTTTTTTGAGACAAGATCAGCTATCAATCCCAGGCTGCCCTCAAATTTACTGTATAGCCCCACACTTCAAAATCACAATCCTTGATCCTCCTAAGTGCTGGGATTACAGGCATGTCCCACCACACTATACTGAGGATTTGTTTTAATTAAAGATTGGGGAAGATTGTTTATATGCAGCATGTATCATGGATATATTTTCATGTGCTTTGAGTATTTTAGCATCTCAGTCAGCAAGCCTACTTCACTGAGGCCAAAGATTCCATCGTGAAAATGCACCCCTGGTCGGAAAGAATGCTCTTGTTTTAGACTGCCTCGACTTAAGCCAGAGTGGTATTAACAATTTCTGAGGATCCAATGATTTGAGAAACAGCCATTCTGAACACCTAGCTAGGTAAGAATGTTAATTCCTTTTTTTAAGGTGTTCTCAAATACATAAATGATGTAACAATTTCTATATAAGCATTTGCCATCACTAGCATCTCCATGTGTTTTTATATCATTATTATGTTCTGAGAAATCATAAGGCAACAGTAATACAGATACCTAGGGGAACATCTTACTCAAGTCATTGACAGATTTTTCTGGTGTCCCTGTTGTTTAGCTTTTTCACATGTTAATTACTAGAGTTTAGATTTAATCACAGTTTCTCCTTTGGTCCTTAGAGAAACAATTCACATATATCATCAAACCTCCCTACATTTGAAACTAATGATCTAAAAATCACTACCACCTGTTCTTTCCTTTCTCTTTCATTTATTTACCCAATTACACACTTATTACAGGAACTGGCTAGAGATCAGGACTACAGGCCAGCATACAGCCACTGCTGTTCTATGGCATAGACAATTTGAGAGGAAAATATAGGTGTGTAAAAGAGAGTATTAGACTGTTCTCAAATGGGCATCTAAATTAACCAGGGAAAAAGCAACAACAACTAATATCTGAAGGAAGATTAGCAATTGAGATACTAGTTAGTGTCCTTGAGTGTGACTAGGCTGGGCTATATGCTGGAATGTATATGAGTCAGAAAATGAGGTCTTAGATGCTACAACATTCACGTCCTTAAATCATTGGGCTTCATCTTAAAGCCATCTGAAGAGTAGCAATCTAGAAGTGGCATGGGGAAATGAGATTTTTAAAATATTTTATTTGGCTATAGGGTAGAGGATGAACTTCAGAAAAATAAGTCAGAAGAAAGCAAAACAGTGTAAGAATACAGGCCAGATACATGATAGATTATTTTATCATAATAAGACTGAATGTAGAAATATTGAAAACAGACTTAGTGTTCAAGATTATGTGTTGTGAAGTGGCAAAGTGGCTATAGGATACTGAAGGAAATGAAAGGCTCAGAAGTGTGAATGATGGTCTCATGTATTCCCAGGGCAAAAACCATACAAACAAAACCCCAATAAAAAATATTGTTATGAGATGTTTGTTTTATACCAAGGCAGACAGAAGTATGGAGGTCTCTGTTAAAATTTCAAAAAAATTGGCTTAACTTATAATCACATTGGGTAATCGTATCTACAGAGGAAATACCACACAGTAGTTACAGTGGGCTTTATATCAAAAGCCTAGGGATAGAACTAAAGACATGATGAATCTTTCAGAAAAGAAAGGCAGAGCTTTGCTGCTAAGCTTGCAGTTGTCTCCTCTGAAAGGATTTACTGGTTCTAATCCATGAGTACCCCTATAATAGCCTTAGTCTTATCCTGTTCTTTGTGTAGAGAGCAGAAGGAATAGGCAGAATGGATTTCCATTTAACTCTAACCAGATGATTGGCAGAAGGCTACAGCAAGCAAGAATGGATCTATAATCAAAACAAACACTAGCTCGGTCTTGCTTTGGAGACTTCCCTATGCATTTTTGTTTTGCTCTTATTACTTGACACCCTCATGGATTGTTTGCATAGTCCAGCCCTATAAAGTTAGTTGTGCTTGTTGCAGCAGTCAGTATGGTGATAGTGCCATGTCCTGATCAGTTTGCTTGGACAAAGATGTTATCAGCTAAACTGTGAATCCCATCAATGAAGTGACATTTTAGGCCAGTTTTAAGCTATACCTAAAATCCTTATACTGAAACCAGGCACCAAGAAGAATCCATTTTATGCTAAGAAAATCTCTGCATTTTTTTCATATTTGTACACACCCTGTGTTTTTCTTATGCATACTAATTTGGGAGAGATTCTCTCCACCATCTAAAGGATAATAGAGTTATTGTAGCAAAAACTCATTTGGGAAAGAATGTTGTACAGGGCATTCACTACTAAAGAGACTACCATAAAACAATGCATATTTTTCAAATGTGGAAGATATGTTCCTTTATCTCTTGGTCCAGACTGGAGGAATTCATGTTATCCTATCATTCAAAAAGATGTAGACTTTAAAACAAAACAAAACTGGGAACTTACTATATGCTTTTTGCCTATGACAATAAATTCTTTGCACTGTACTGTACCTTATTAGCAACAATTTTAAGAGGGTAGGAGCTACACACACATCCACCTACACATATTGTAAATGTACATATTACACATATTGTAAATGTACACGTACTTACTTTTCATTGAAAATAAATTTGTTACATACACATACAGTACGTTTTTGTAAACTGTCAAAAGTAAAAGGAAATTTATACTAAAGCCAAACTGCCATGGCCACCCAGCTGCTAAATAGCATTTGGGAGACTTGAACAGCTCTTCAGCTTATAAGAATGAATTCTTTCAGAATCATTTCTTTGTAAGTTATCATGAACTTCATGGCATTATTTACATTCAAGTAACTAAGGATTTAGGTTAAGAAAGAAAATGGGAAAGGTCACCTTCAGAAAGCTTTAGTGCATGACCTTGCATTTTTGGGATGCACAAAGCTTGGCCTCTGAAGCCTGCAGGAACCTTTTTTTTTTTTTCAGACTGAATGCAACAGCTGAGAAATACAGCAACCCAGTGAGCACTAGCTCCTGTTGGAGTGAAATACTTGTCTTTGAAAATCATCAGTCCCCCAGACGCTCAGTTCATTTTCCAACTGTAAATTATTTAGAAAAAGGCATCACCTCTGCTATTCTAATGCATCCCAGGCACTATTTCTCATCATATTTATATGAGAATGTGAAAATTTCTGTCTTCACCCTCCTTTGGAGCCAAAATAAAATACAGCAACACTGCTGAGAATTTGTATATTAAAGCACCAGAGTTATGTTTCCAAAAATAATCAAGAAATATTCAAATAGAGTCTCTTTATATGTGAGTGAAATTGATTAACAGCCCAACACATTTGCAAGTTAATGGGAATGTTAACTTGGTAGCAGAGAATAATACAAAGCTAAATACTTGAAACCCTCACTCCTCACTCATTGTGTGTGCATTGTTTTAATGTGCATCTCTTCCACAGTGATTCAGAGCAATAAAAAGAGAATTATACATAAAATTCCACATGGAAGTGTAACGTAATGAAGTGGACTTGCATAACGTTTCTCTTGCATGTAGAAGATGAAATCTATAATTCAGGGGAAACCTTGATGTTAACGGGTCCTACATCAGAGCTGAACAGCCTCAGCTGTAAATGAAACTTTCAGAAAAATATTTCAAGTGTTGTTCACAGAGGAAGCTTGGCGAGGTTAAAGACCATACTTCAGCCAGGCTGGCACCTCAACATATGGACATGCTAAGGATGATTGAATACTTTTCTTAACCAACTAACCAAGCAACCGACCAATGAACCTAACTGACCAAACAAACTAACCAACCAACCGAACAAACAAAAACCAGCACTGCCATTGTTTATTTTGCAAACCCACGGAGACTAACAACTTCACCTCTTAGCATTTGTTTTGGCCATGATCCTTCAAAACAGAGCTAGTGTGCTGAAATCCTTTAATTATCCATGTATAGCACCAAGAAAATATACTCTAGCCAAGTTTTAAAGAGCCCCAAAGGGCTCTGGACACACCTATTGACTTGTTTCTAAGACATTATTTATAAACGTTTGTATTTCTGAAAATTTAACAAGTAGAAATTGTTAAGGAATAATCACTTGAGATAAATCAGCCTGCAAGTCTCAATGTCAGTTGCTGTCAATGAACCCCGCTGTCTTGTCCTGAAGTCTCATCTCATCACAAATCATTACTGGAGTGAAAACTGCTTGGCAAAAACTGTAGAATTATATTCAAGAGTGATATATTGGTTTGTATAAATGAACTTATGTATTCATCTATTAGACTCATTTCTTTCTAACATCTGTGCCACAGCTGTATCTTCAGAACAAAGGTGACTTATGTTTTAGACAGGACCTGGAAGACCCAGAAGAGGAGAAATAGTATATTTGACAGTCAGTGATATAAATGTCATAGTAGTTTTCTTCAAGATTCACTGACTTAAAGTTTTTTTTGTTGTTGTTTGTTTTATTTATTTATTTGTGTGCATGTGTGTGTGAGTGTTTGTCTGTGATTAAATTAATATGCTGTGGCTTTTCCTCTTCCCATCATAAGCAAATCCAGCTGAAGACATCAGGGGAAAGTATAGATGTACATGTGAACATATGGGGGCCAGTGTGATAAAAGACACTGTGGTGACTAGGGAAGGATAATGAGGGTGACTTTATGAGTAATTAGGAGAAGAGGACAAAAAGCTGCCAAGAATATTCTGTCAGGGTTCAATAGCCAGGTGTAGGGTTACCTAGTGTTGGGTATGAGCACCCAGTAAGGGAATAGAGGAAATTCATGCGGGAGGTTGTCACAGGGAACTTAATACAATTAGGGGATGGTTGAGTGTCTCTATGATAGTTCCTATGGTTCCCCTACATTGTTACCACAGTGAATCCTAGGAGCTCTTGTTAGGGTTTCTATTGCTACAATAATACCCTATGACCAAATGCAGCTTGAGGGAAAAGGGTTTATTTTGCTTACTAGTTCCATATCACCGTCTATAATTGAAGAAAGTCAGATCAAGAACTCAAACAGGGCAGAACGTTGGAGCCAGTAACTGATGCAGAGATCAGATGTTAAAAACTGGTTTGTTCCTCATGGCGTGCTCAGCCAGCTTTCTTATCAAATCCAGGAAAGCAGCTCAGAGGTGGCCATGGACACCTCCTACATTCATCACTAATTATGTATGAGTTGCAAAGGCTTGCCTATGTCATGGTCTTATGGAGGTAATTTTCTCACTGGACATCCCTGCTTTGTGATAATATATTTTAGTTTTTCTGAGAATGGCCATGTGGAGAATTGCAATCAGTGTTCCTCTTGAATATTAAAAATGCTACACACTTGGCAAGTCACATCATCTCTCTGGACCATAGCTACTAAAAGTTAATAATGCCCCATGGGAAAGTTTTGCATTTCTTATGACTTCTTACTAATAGACAGAAGTGATACATGGAAGTGAAGATTAAGTAAAAATAAAGAGGAAAAAAATCTCATTTGTAGCCAGCAGACTGCTGAATACTCTGATTTGAAATCAGGGCAGTCTCTGTAGCAGACATTCCTCTTTGATTCTCCAGTATTAACTGTCTTGTAAGTTGAACTATAATGTTGGTGGTGCTTATTACATTAAAACTTGCCATTGCTACATGGAAAAGCTAAAGTTGGTTAGTAAAATAATTTGCTGTTCAATATGGCACTCCAGATTATCACAGGTACTTACCATGCTTAATCAAGACTCAATGACTTCTCTTTTCTTGTGCAGTGAGTGGAACTCCTTCTCCTTTCAGGGTTATGTGTATCCTTTGAATTGACAAAGAAGCCCTGCAGTGTAACATGAGTGACCTCAGAACTTATATTAACACCTGTTTATTTTACCTGAAATGTAGATTTGTAATAACAATCTAATCAAGTATTCCTTTTACAGTCCTGACCCACCGCATCCCCCCCAAAAGGGAAGAAATAATTTTCTTCTAGTACAGTAAAATCCTGTTTTAAACTGGATACCTGGCATATGGCTAAATGTTTAACTCGGACTTTTTTGTAAAAGAACTTCAAAGGAGCCCCTCTTTGATAAAAATTCATGTATTAAATAATCCTACAAATGTATATTGAGACTCATGTGTTGACTGGCATCTAAGAGCATCAATGCTCAGTTAAATATGTATGGAATAAAGAAAGCACTGGTACGGATTTATAGTTTTAAAGTATTACAGTAAGCACCTAACACTACAGCAATTTCTATAGATTCTGCTGGTTCCCCCAACAGCCTGGTCAGGGCACATGTCCTGCTCTGAATAGACTGGAACAGGTCCATAGACCCTTAGAAGGGTACAAAATTAACTGATTCCAATTTATTTTTTTCCCTTCAGAGAAAGAACAGTGCTTCTATAGATCCTTAAAACATCTGGGATCAACAAATATTAAACATCACTCAGTGTCTTAAACAAAAGCTGCTTTATAATAAAGGATCCAGGTATTTCTGTAGATGTAATAGTCTTTTAATAATTAGAAAAATAAGGAAAAGGTACTTGGGAGAAGAAAGTTCCAGGATATCAAAGCAATAAAGGTATTTTTATGCTTCAGTTCTGCTCTTCATAATGTTACATGGTATCTTTGTCTCTTCTGGACTAGGACATGATTTGCCCTGCCCCATAAAACAGCTTTATTTTCCAAAGTCCCTCCAGGTGTGAAACCTTGAAAATCATCGATTGACCTGTCTGTCTCTGTACCAATACCATGCGGTTTTTATCACTATTGCTTTGTAGTACAGCTTGAAGTCAGGGATGGTGATTCCCATGGAATTTCTTTATTATTGAAGTTTTTTTCAATATTCTGGGTTTTGTTGTTTTTCCATATGAAATTGAGAATTGCTTTTTTCCATATCTGTGAACAACAGGGTTGGAATCTTCATGGGAGTTGTTTTGGATCTGTAGATTGCTTTTGGTAGGATGGCCACTTTACTATGTTAATCCTACCAATCCATGAGGATGGGAGGTCTTTCTGTCTTTTGAGGTCTTCTTCAATTTCTTTTTTTTCAGGGATCTGAAATTCTCATCATATAGATCTTTCACTTGCTTGGTAAGTGTTACACCAAGATATTTTATGCTGTTAGTGGCTATTGTCAAACGTGTTGCTTCTCTAATTTCTATCTCAACCCGTTTATGTTTTTATAAAGGAAAGCTACTGATTTGTTTGGGTTACTTTTATATCCAGCCACTAGGGTAAAGTTGTTTATTAGTTGTAGAATTTCTCTGGTAGAATTTTTGGGATCTCTTATGTATACTATCATATCATCTGCTAATAGTGATACCTTGACTTCTTTTCCAATTTGTGTTCCCTTGATCTCCTTTTGTTGTCTTATTGCTCTAGCTAGAATTTTCAGTACTATACTGAGTAGATACAGAGAGAGTGGGCAGCCTTATCTTGTTCCTTATTTAAGCAGGATTGTTCCTTGTATTTCTCCATTTAATTTGATATTGGCTGATGGTTTGTTGTATATTGCTTTTATTATATTTAGGTAAGGACCTTGAACTCCTGACTTCTACAATACTTTTAGCATGAAGAGGTGTTGTATTTTTGTCAAAAGCTTTTTTAGTATTTAATGAGATGATCATTAGTGGATTACAGTAATGGATTTTTAGATATAGAAATATTTCTGCATTCCTGGGATGAAGCCTACTTGATCATGCTGAATGATGGTTTTCATATATTCTTAAATTTGAAGACCCAGTTATATACCACTACTGGACATATACTCAAAAGATTCTCCAACATAGAACAAGGACACATGCTCTACTATTTTCATAGCAGCATTATTTATAAGAGCCAGAAGCTGGAAGTAACCCAGATGTCCCTCAACTGAAGAATGGATACAGAAAATGTGGCCCATTTATACAATGAAATTACCATTTACCCAGCTATTAGAAATAACTTCACAAATTTTACAAGCAAATGGATAGAATTAGAAAAATCATCCTTTTTATTGGATATTTTCTTTATTTATATTTCAAATGTTATCCCCTTTCCTGCTTTCCTCCCTCCTAGAAACACCCTATCACATCCTCCCTCCCCCTGCTTCTATGAAGTTATTCCTCCACCCACCCAACCCCTCCCACCTCCCTGCCCTCAATTCTCCTACATTGGGCCATCTATCAAGCCTTCATAGTACTAAGGACCTCTCCTTCCATTGGTGCATGACAAGGCCATCCTCTGCTACATATGCAGCTAGAGCCATGTGTACTCCTTTTTTGATGGCTTAGTCCCTAGGAGTTCTGGGGGATCTGGTTGGTTGATATTATTGTTCTTCTCATGGGGTTGCAAACCCCTCCAATTCCTTCAGTCCCTTCTCTAACTCCTTTGTTAGTGACCCCTTGCTCAAGCCAATGGTTGGCTGCTAAAATCTGCCTCTGTATTTATAAGGCTCTGTCAGGTCCTCTCATGAGACAACCATAACAGGCTCCTTTCAGCAGATACTTCTTGGCATCCACAATAGTGTCTGGCTTTGGGAGGAAGAAGGGGGACAGGTCCAGTTAAATGAAGAGACAAGAGAGAAGTACAGAGGCCCAGGAGAATGGATAGAAATATGTGGCAGTTGTGGTGGGAAATGGGAGGAACCACTGGAAAGTCCCAGAGGCCAGAGATGCATGAGACTCCAAGGAGCCAGTGGGGATGACATTAGCTGAAATACTCAACAAGGGGAGATAGAACTGAAGAGATCACCTTTAAGTAGATAGGCATGACCAAACTTGAGGAAAAGGGCCACTTACCCATCTCAAAAATTTTAACCCAGAGTTCTTCCTGTCTAAAGGAAATGCAGGGACAAAAAAAATGGAGCAGAGGCTGAAGGAAAAGCCATCCAGAAACTGCCCCAATTTGGGATCCATTCCATCCAGAGACACCAAACCCCAACACTATTGCTGATGTCAAGAAGTGTTTGCAGACAGGGCCTTAGTACGGCTGTTCCCTGAGAGACTCTGCCAGCCCTTGACTAAGACAGATGCAGATACTTACAGGCAACCATTGGACTGAACCCAGGGACCCCAAATTATGGAAGGACTGAAGGAGCTGAAGGGGATTGTAACCTCATAGGAAGAACAATAACAACTAACTAGATCTCTCAGAGTTCCCAGGGACTAAGGCACCAACCAAAGCGTTTACATGGGTGGATCCATGGCTCCAGCTGCATATGCAGCAAAAGATTGCCTTATCTGGGATCAATGGGAGGGAAGGAGCTTGAGTGCCTCAGTAAATGCAAAAGCTAGAGGGGTGAGGTGGGAGTTGGTGGTTGGGTATTGGGATATCTTGTTAGAGGAAAAGTGAAGGGGGATATGATGGGGGGATTTGCATTTGCAGAGGGGAGACCTGGAATAGGGATAACATTTAAAATGTAAATAAACAAAACAATCAATAAAAATAATGTAAGGAAAAAACATTGAAAACCAGTCCTCTTACTGTATCTACATTATTTTAATATAGGTCTCTTCCCTACTCAAATACTGTTAAGTAAAAACTTACATTTGAATCAACATTTTATTTTAAAGGAAACAGTTAAAAACTAAAGATAAGGAGGTCAATTTCTTTTCTGTGAATCATAGCTTAGTCATCTATTATGCAAGTAGTGACCCTGAACTTGAGGCTGCAGATTCAAACTCGCTAAAATGCCAACTGAAATGTGTCTCCTAATGTATGTGCTTTGCAGTGTTGGGTTCTAGACACTGTCATTATGACTAAATTCAGAAATATTGTAGGCTATTTTTAAAAACTGAAGCACTCTCTTTTAAGAACTTAGCTTAGTGTGTGGCTAAAAATGGGAGAAACCTTGTTCAGGCAAGTCTGTATTTATCCCATCTGGAATATGTTCAGATTTGAGATCAATACATAAACGACAGTCTTGTTTGCTTTATTGAATCTTTCTACATACAGAGTGAATCACCTCACTGATGTTACTTTCCTACCATAAACAGCTTATGTGCTGTGACCACAATATGGCAATGAAGAAGACAGGCAGCATGGAAGCGTTCACCCATAGAGCAGAAGACAATGGAGAGATCAGGCTTCAGCTCTGTTTCCTTACCAAAAGAGTAAATCACAACTAATTAAAAAAAAAAACTAAAAAACCAAAATACACAGCTGGGAGCAAGTAACACACAATTGGACATATATAATATCTAAAGTCACATGCTAAGGTAAGTTGAAACTTACAAGGCATGTGGATAGTTAAATTTAATAATGGTTTCCTGAAAGGCAAGGTAACATACACACAGACATAGATACACATACACACTGACACACACACACATACACACACACACACACACACACACACACACACATATTAACTAACGCATGAAGACTGAGATAGTCAAAGAAAAGAGGGTAAGACAAGAAGTCAGAAGTTAAGGCAGTCATAATTCTGGAAAGAAAGCCCAGAGGGGCTTCCATATACAAGGCTCCACCTCTTGCAGAAACTCACCAAAAGACTCTTAGCTGTATTTACTTTTTAGCTGCATTTTAGTTCTTAGAAAAAGACATATGTATTAAAAACTTGATAGAAGTAAAATGCAGGCTTTGTGTGTTGTGCTGCGAAATAGTAATTAAAAAGAACAGTGTTTGCAATGACACCGTGCCTCAATGAAAACCAGACTGGGGAAGTGACTCTCCCGATAAAACACTGTATTTTGGTTATATTTGGTTAGAATCACCTTGGAGTTTCAATCGGCACTATCCCTCAATACTATCTTGTGAACTAGCAATTTCTTTTTTTTTTTTTTTTTTTTT
>NW_022196903.1:95884982-95896048 GCF_008632895.1 Mastomys coucha
TCTCCTCCTATTGATGATTGAATTTGCAATCCTCTACTATACGCATGCTGCCTGAACAATCAGACCCCGTGAACTAGCAATTTCATTTTTCTAAATGTTTTGTGATGTTGTCTCCGGCAGATGTGAACTGGGGTGTTTCCACTCCAGATGGGCACAGACAACAGACCAAGGAGATGCTATAAAAGGATAATTGATGAATCATCTACTTTATCAGGGACACTTAAAGGGGACTGGATAACTCAAAGACAGATGCATCAAAAGAGGCCTGCTCCAGCATGGTTGATAACTCACGAAAAGTACATTTCAGAGCTCCCTGCCTGCGTGATAGCAGCTTCATAAAGGGGACTGCCCTGCTCCCTAACAATCCTTTACTGATTGCAGAACATTGGGGAGGATCCTGGTAGATCTTATAACATTCTGAGCTCCAAGACCATGTAACTTTGTGAACTTATTGGATCCTGTGAGCCTCTTTCCTAGAGGTAATGTTTCAGTTTGGGAAAAAAAAATGGCTAGACCAACTAGAAAACAACCACTAGCAAGACATAAAAATCATCTTCCAAAAGTTGTCTCTGTCACTCTGAAGAAGAAAAGGCAAATGATCTTCTTTGGAGGTACTTTTTGGATTATGAGGAAGTGATAACTGTGAATTTTTTCAGTGAATCTAAAATATTGTTTTTCATTAATTGTCACCTTTTTGCTAAGATCAAGTTAAAAAATCAAAACAAAATGTGTACTTTGTGCCTAAAGTGGGCCTTACATGTAGGGAGTGCATAGAAAGATCAATTTCACTGATTCCTCACGTGCACAGGAATGATCCTTTGCCTTGTAAACAGACATATTTTAAGCATGCTTGACTGACTCATTTCAACCCAATGCTCTCAAAATACCAGGAGGCATTGTACTTTAATGGTTGAAGGTATTTGTGATCAATGCAGGAAATGAAAAAAACATGCATGAGCTCTAAAAGTTAAGCATTTACTTCCCTATTTTTGGTTTCTTTCCTCTTTGTTTTCTTTTAAGCAGGACTCATAGAAGCAATCTTAAAACTGTTTTAAGCAATTGCTTTGACATCAGAAACCGGGTGTATAGCCATGAGTATAATTTTATATGTGTGCGCATGAGACTGACATGGAAGCAGCATTACTGTCCAGGATAAATTACAAGATCCATTATATTGCAATAGAATGGAGCTCAAAAGAATTACTGACTCGGTACCCTTGTGCTTCACTGTAAACAAGACATCACCATTTAATGAATGTATTTTAACAGAATCACAAAGATAATTACCTGAAATACTAAACTGAATATTATTGATTCTGTAAAAGGCTGCAGCTGGTTAAAGAAGAACATAGTCTTTGCCAAGAACCAGAATGTTTGAAAGAAAAGCATATGACTGCAACACAAGCCTACAGTAGGACATTTCAGCATTACACAAAAGTCCTTTCTTTTCCAAGTACCAACATGATTGATTGCATTGGGAATGGGGCTGAGGCATGTTCAAGCAAACACTTGACTTTAGCAGTAAAAATTAAAAAGAGATAATAGTTCATGTTTTGCTTTGTGAGGTAAAGCTTCTGTGGCCGCTCAGTTATATAACATCTTGGTTTGGCAATATTTACACAGCAACTTATATATTTTTTCTCAAAGGAGAAACAAAATTAGTTTCATTTAAATTAATTACTTTTCTCCTATGCAGAACAAGAAAATACATACTACACATAGTAGCTACTTAGTTCTGTCACTGGAGAATGAGTGCAGCCATAGAAGTTATGTACATAATTGGACTAGAATATGACACAACAAAACTTTATTTACAAAACAAATTGTAGGCCATATTTTCTGAAAAAGCCATAGTTTCATTTTTTAATATCTGAAATTATCTTTCTTTTACCATTTCTTTAGAAAGACATATCTGTAGATTATAGGGTATAGTTGTATAGTGTAGTAGGCTGAAAACATGGTAACCATTTTTATGACATTAATTCTGCCAATCCATGAGCGTTGAAGCCGTTCATATCATCTATTGTCTTTGATTTCTTTTTCCAATGTGTTATTAAGGTTTTTACTATAGAGGGCTTTCATTTCTTTGGTTAGGTTTATTTCTAAGAACTTATTTTTTTGAGGCATTGTAAATGAGAAATATTCCTTAATTTATTTTTCCAAGAGGAAACTATTGATATATATTTACTATTTTTATGTTGATTTTTGTATCCTATGACTTTACTGTGTGTATTAACTAGATTTAAGAGTTGTCTAGTAGATTCTCCAGGGTCTTTTAAGTAGAGAATCATGTCCACTGCAAATAAGGATAGTTTTCTGAGACCATTTTGGTTAATTTCTTATCATTCAATACTACTAATGTCATAGCTCCTTAAGCCAGACAGCATTTACATTAATTTTATAACCTATGCAAACTCATGCAAATGAGAAATTTTATGCACGACCTTTAATTTTTAAAGGCATACAATTGTCAAATGGTGAGTTAACCACTGTCACAGGGCAGATGAAAGGCATCTTGAGCATCATTGGTCTCCGTGGATAGAGTCTATTAGAAAGATTGCTACTTTGTAAAGAGAAAATATCACATTAGTTACTCTTCATTAAATGAAAAAACAAAAGCTGCTCAGGAAATATTAAGAGCAAGTGGAGAGCGAGTGAAAAGAGAAATAGATGAGCTATGGCAACAGCAAGCACCGTTTCAGTTCACTTTATTGATCATTAACCTTTTGCTTTAGGAGGCATCTGAAAACAACAGAGAAGTGTGTTATTGACTCAACATGGAGTCTCTAATGATGCATGAGAATGTACGCTCAAAAATGTCAAAGGGCACCAGAGAAACCACATATTGGCAGATAAAATGTTTTTGATATTGTGTTATACAGGTGTAAAAGGGCATCAAGCCACAGTCTCAACTTGTACTGCTGGCTTGCAAGATTTTTCTGGTATTTAGACAAATTAACACCAAGTGCTGATTCAATGTAATGCAGCCCCATTTTTATACACCATGAGATCAAATTGATAAAATACCAATGTCATCAACCTATTCTTTTTTTAAAAAACAAAATATGATTTAAAATGTTAAGGACTCACTCAGTTTTATTAAAGGTAGCTCAATACTTTGCTAGAACAAATTGGTATAAGGTCATATTAGCCAAATATTTCATGACTCAGTCAGCAATAGAGAGTGTAAGTCATGTGAAAGTGTCCCTATTGGCTTGTGTTAAAACTCTCAAAATCTAATATGTTTACCAGTGCCCTATTATTTATGAGAGATATGGTTATAAATTTAACTGAGCTTATTTATGTTATGGAACAAAAAGGTCTGTAGAGCAATTAGAATTTTTCTTGCTGTTAGTTTCATAGGATTGCCTACCTCTGTCTATCCTTTGCAAAGCATTGCTGTGTTAACAAATAGTGCCTTGAAAAACCACTGTCCAGTGCTGGACACCTCTGGATTTCCTAAATTTCTTTACTTAGAAAATAATTTACTAGAAGTCCATTGTATTATCCAATGCAAAGGAAGAAAAAAGAATAATATTACCTTTCATAATAAGGAAAACAGGAGCAGATATTTAAACTAAACAGATGATATCCTATGATCCCACTCATCCACTTGGCTCTCAGCTTCTAAGTCTGGTCTCCAAACAGTGAAGGAAACAAGACAGCTAACTGTTGACATTTGTGCCTTCTATGGAGCCACATGCCCACCTGGGGACTCAGTAGAACTTCCTCTGAGTGACACAACGAAGGAACCACTGTCCTAGTAGTCTCTGTACTCCTTACCGGGGCAGCCAGGCATTCTGTTTTGATTTTTAAATATCATATTATTTGCTGAAAAAGAAATCATATTAACAGTTTTCTGCTTTAAAAAGATTCAAAGCTACCATTTCAAGTAAAATCAATTTGAAAAGAAAATGTTTATATTAGTGTTATAAATGAAGATAAAAAAGAAATTTAAAATAAACACTGATATACCAAAGGATCCAGATAGATTTCTAAGTAGTTGTTAATGATGACTTTACCAGGAGTGAAGACAGCATTTCAGTTTCTAGGATGTGATATGAAATATAAATTAAAGGAAGACTCTTTGTATATCATTCCATGGGAGAATCTTGTCTTTCTTTTTCTTTTTTCTATTTATTTATTTATTTATTTATTTATTTATTTATTTATTTATTTATTTATTTTTATTAGATATTTTCTTTATTTACATGCCATATGATATCACCTTTACCAGTTTCCCTTCAATCTGGGTTTCATGTGTACCAGTTTGGCCTCAAGCATGCCATAACTAGAGATGATACTGGACTTTTGACCCTCCTACCCCCAGCTCCTAAATGCAGAGATTAAAGAGTGCATCAACACACCAGACTTAATGCAGAATTAGGAATTGAACTCAGAATTTTGCAATGATACCCAAGCTTTCTACCAACTGAGCCACATCTCTGTGTGTACATATGTGAGTGAATATGTGCATACAAGTATTCTTGTTGTGGAGGCCACAGATTTACTCTTCTCACTTTTCACTTTAGGTCTTCAAAAGTTGTCTCCCAATGAACCCCAAACCAACCCATTTTGTTAGGTTATTTTCCAGCCAGCTCCAGGGGGTCCAACTGTCTCACAACCCTAGTTCTAAATTTATAAATGTCATCTATTGTACCTGATGTATGAGTGCTGAGTCCCTGAATTCAGCTCTCACGTTTTGGTGAAGCACATTTTGTTGAGCCATATCCCCAACCCATTATATTTCTTGAGCTAATTAAATGACAGCATTCTATTTATTGTTCCACAGGTATAGTGAGACTTTTGGTTTCATAAAAAAATTAAGTCGCCAGGTGGTGGTGGTACACACCATTAATCCCAGCACTTGGGAGGCAGAAGCAGAAGGATTTCTGAGCTTGAGGCCAGCCTGGTCTATAGAGTGAGTTCCAGGACAGCTAGAGCTATACAGAGAAACCCTGTCTCGAAAAAACAAACAAACAAAACCAAAACAAACAAACAAAATTATGTCATGTTTCATATTTTTTTTCGTTTTAATCCCAGGTGTGGGATAAGATACTGCCTCACAGCAGGTGATTATGATATGCCTCATGCACTAGCAGAGGCATGATTTTCCCAGCTGAAGAGAGTTTAATTCCGGGGAATCTGGAGAGACTATAAATGGGAGAACCCCAAAAAACCTCTGGAGGCTGCTGCTCCCCTTGATGCTCCTGGCTGCTGTTGCAGTTTGACTAGAAGAATAAGGTGGCAATAGCCTGACCATGAAGATTGGACTGGCCCCAAGAAACTCATGGCTCCTAATCAGCAGAAAGTAGCCTAAAGATCTCTAAGCCCTCTTTTCTCTCTAACCTTCTTTCTGTCATACCTCATTTTGGGGGTTGGAAGGGATTAGGGTGGAGTAAGGGTTGGAATTGAGGAAGAGGTATAAGAACCCAATAAAACAGCTAAAACAAACAAACAAACAAACAAGCAAAAAGCACCAGCACACAGGTCCACAGGAAAGAGGAATATTCTGCAGTATAAGAGTAAAATTTCAACAATACATACACTGATATTAATTGAGTTATATTAAGTTCTCATGTCCAAGTATTTCTTGAAAATATCTTAATGGGAGACTCTGTATAGATAAATTTGTAAGGAAATATTGCAAGAATGAAAATAATATCATGAAAAATAATCCCTTTGTTTATAAAAAGAAAAAGCAGGAAAATCTTTGAATAACATGATTTTGCTTAGGTAAATAATTTGTTTTGTCACCAAACTGAATAAGAACCTGACCTTCATCATTTTTCCAGTCCCATTTAATCACAACTATGTCTTGAACCCCTGTATATACCAGGACCTATGTCTTCTCTGTCTTACTGAGTTGCCATGATAATATCATCAGTTTTTGCAATTAAAGAATCCAAAATCATTTTTCTCTATGGGCTAAACAAGCAAAATATTTCAGGAAACAGATGTTTGTTTGTTTGTTTGTTTAGGTATTATGAAAAGAGATTGTAAATGTTACCACTGCTATGAAAAACCATGTATGAGTTTTAGCTTTTGCTTCTTATTGGAAGAAAAATAAACTAGTATTTGATTAGAAGAAATCAAGCTTGTATCCAACTAGAAGCTCCACCACCACTGCCTGGTGCTAGAAGGTACTTTGGATGCCCCTGGAGGAAAAAAGTTACCATCAATTTCATACAGCTATGAACCCTGCAACCTACAAAAGAGATCTGAATGTATGAGATACTTGCTGAGATATACTGGTGCAACAGTAGCACAGATGTTACAGGAGTAACGAAACACTTTTCAAAATTAGATTTAAGCCTCACTTTATGAGATAGATCTCACATATGACACTGCTATAGTGGCCAAGAATCTGATATTAGATTGATCATAGGCTTAGGGGAAAACCCACTACCATTATTCTGCTATAGGAACATAGCAATAAAATGACTCCTAATGACATATTACTATACCATACAACAGTGTGTCACTTAGTTACTAAAAAGTGTGTTACATTAGAAATATAAAATGAGCATACCACAGGCCCTGTCTTAGAGATATTGTTATATCTGAGGAAGCAAGTAAATCATTAATAAAAATACTCATAACTTTCATAAGATACTGTTGAAGAAAAACCATTCAGTAGTTCAATATAAACTTAAATTTCAAATTAAAGGGTGGATCAAAGTACACTAGAAGCAAATGCTGTCAAGTCAATGGCAAAAAAAATGCAAAAGTAGACTTCATTAAATAAATCAAATCTATACAATCTTATCATAAACTTGATATATACATATATGCACACAAAAACTTTCCCAATTATATATATATATATATAATTATATTTTATATTTTATATATATATATATATAATTGTGGAAAAATCTATTTTCTAAAGAGTTTGCTATTTACAAATTTATCTGCTTCTTTTAGTCATGTCACCCGAGAGACACAAATCTCACAGATTAATGAATGCTTCCTGCCCTGTACAACTTTATTCCTGATAAAAGTTAGTTTCTAAGTGTCACTGCCTGACAGATGGTTTCAACTTCTAAAATTCTCACAATAAAGAAACAAAATTTCCTTCTTTCAGGCAACTATCTAAATTTTATTTCTAAGAAAAATATCCAGTTAGACAGCTGGAGTTTTTAGCTGGACAGCTAAGAAATGCCCAGCATATCTAGGATTTTAAAATCAAAAATCAATTAATAGTCTTATAACTAGTTAGTTCATGTTGTTGTTCGTCCTAAGGGGCTACAAACCCCTAAGCTCCATTGGTCTCGGAGCTCCCAGGGTCTCAACCACCAACCAAGACTGCACATAGAGGGGTCTGATTGTTCAAGCAGCATGTGTATGGTAGAGGATTGCAAAATCGATCATCAATAGGAGGAGAGGACCTCGGCCCTGTGAATGTTCTGTGCCCCAGTGTAGGGGAATGCCAGGGCCAGAAAGTGGGAGAGGGCGGGGTGGCAGGCATGGGGAGGGGGGAGGCAACAGGGGTTTGTTTTTGTTTGTTTTTTTGTTTTTTGGAGGGGAAACTGGGAATGGAGAAATTTGCATGTAAATAAAGAAAATATCTAAAAAAAAATAGTCTTATAACTGAGATAATAGTTTAAACTTATAAGTCAAATTGAAAAAATATCATTTTACATTACAATGTTGAAAATAAAAATTGGCACTATGACACATAAATATATTTCCTTAAAATTTTAAGAATTTTTACTGAAGATGTTTACTATTACTTCCTTTCTTTCTCTTTAGTTCAATATACTTTTCTTCTTTCACAGTTAGTGGGCTGCAATTACTATATAGGCCCACACTTTGTGTGTATGTGTATGTTCATATATGTAGGAGAGCATGCATGCATGTGCATGTTGGGGACAGGGGACAATATTACATGTTGTACTTCAGGTGCTTTCCACATTTTGTTTGTGAAAAGGACTCCACCTTTTCCACATAGGGTAGAATAGCTAGCTCTGGGAATCTGTCTCTGCCTCATATCTCAGCACTCACAGGGCTGCAAGCTTCTGTAAGCAAATGTGCCTATTTTGGATGGTTCTGAGCTCCTTTTTCTCACTACTTAGGCAAGCACATTTCTACCTGAGCCATCACCATGATCTTCTCCTCAAGACCTATTCTAGTCCTTCCTAAGTAACTTAGTTAAATTCCAATACAAACTCTATATTCATATTTGAAAAATGTTCTTTTCTATTTTATCAGTATCTATTTTATAACTATTCTAGTCTCATAGATTAAAAGTTAAGTGTTCTTCAGAGCAAAGAAAGGGTAATTAAATACATGAGTGGTGTTCTTTATAGACATAACCAAAAAATAAAGCATATAACACATATTTTAATCAAGGTGATTTTTAACAAGAAAAATTATAAATCAACCTAAATATACTGGTCCAAGTCCTACTTCTCATACTGATAACTCAGGACAGAAGCATTCATTGTTGTTGATTTAATGTTTGCAATACAGACTTATCTGTGCTTTTCCAATAAATATTATCTATTGAAATACCATCTAATATTTTCATGTAAATTAAAATGGATTTCATTCTCTTCTTAAATTTACCTCTCACAGCTGTCTTTCACATTTTTCACTAATGAATTGTTTTAAAGTTTTACAGACTAATTCATGGTATAAACCTACTATATCTAATTCCTGCCTTCTATTTCTGGTGGACATTGTAATATTTCTTTCTTAGGCCACAAGGACTGACTATCCTTCTACACCAGTTATTATTTGGCTCTGCATGTAACCATTAATAAACTCTTAAAATTCAATGGCAATCCTGTAATTGGATTTGTTTTATCCATTTTTGTTAATCAGAGTGTCTGATATATCTTTCCATATCATTTGTCATGTTTAGCAATGCTTACACTCCATCATCTGGTTTTCCTCTGGACACCTCATATAACTTGGTAGTTGAAAAACCTTCAGGTTCTTGTCTTCCTTGTGATTCTGATTCAAACTGGCTATGGAGAGACCCAAACCCTGTATAGACAGCTTGAAGTGGTCTTTGTTGTTCTTTGAAAACTTTCTTATATGCAATTCTCAGTTAAAGCCATTTGCAGGCACCAAGGGATAAGTTGCTCAGCTCTTCACATCTGATACTATAATATAGGAAGTTGTATGAACTACTGGCATTTCTAAGGCCCATGACAGTAAAAATCTTCTGTATGTCATGGAGATCATGCATAGAGTCCAGTAGGCTGAGAATCACAGGACTCAAGAAATCCTCAGAGGAAGAGATAAAAATCAAAGAGGCTGAGGTTCCACGACAGGTTATTTCGCTGTGCCTATTATTTTATCTCACAGTTCCTATAGCTAATATGGTTCTGTATGTAATATTCCAAAATAGATATTTCAAACATTCACATGGCAAAGTAACATCCTGAGAGGGGATGCGTATCAGTTTGCTTGAAATTATACAATATATATATATATATATATATATATGTATATATATATATATATATATCATGAGTCACTTTGTAGCGCATGACCACATACACTATGTCTGTCAATTAAAGACAAAGCTTTTTACTAGAAGCTGCCAGGAAAAAGTTCAAAGACATCTTATTCCCATTTAATTTAATAGCTGAAAAGTTTTTCGGGATTTTTCTGCTTCGGGGCAGGGGAAGTGACT
Source organism: Mastomys coucha (assembly GCF_008632895.1). Classification (NCBI taxonomy): domain Eukaryota; kingdom Metazoa; phylum Chordata; class Mammalia; order Rodentia; family Muridae; genus Mastomys; species Mastomys coucha. The sequence continues at coordinate 95,894,632 of NW_022196903.1, forward strand.
GATCTTTTTAGGATGTGACAAGGGATCTTAAGTTTTTCTGTATGTTTAATTAAGGAGATTTTCTTCAAGTCAAAATGTCAAGATGAAACTTTGTTCTCATATAAGAACTGGGCTGAAATTCTCAAAAGCCCCCCCCCCCAAAGAAGCTAAATGCTGTGCTAAGATATCATGAGAGTCATGGTTACTCCACGCATATACATTGGGCTTAACCTAACAAAAACGCTGGGGCATGAGAACGCTATAGAAATATTTAATCTCAAGGAAGAGTCATTAGTGTTGAGTGCTTTGGGATTCTTGGCCATGAAATTATTCACATATGATTATTTTGGTGAAAGATTCATGAATAGTCCAGAAGGCAGCTTCTCCCTTCTAATGTCCCTTTGAGCCCCTTGAAGGGCTGAGGACACTTCCTTCCAGCAAGGAATTTGTTCAGCCAATTTTTACCTTGAGCAGCAAGACCGAAAATGGGATCATGTAATATAACACATGAATGAAAATGCACAGAGCATTTTAAGTATTCAGAAATGATGCTAGGTTTCTTACAAGATTCTTAATGAGAGAAAAGAAGTGAGACATAAGGAGAGGGCACCAAGACTTGTTCTTTGATTGCTGGATAAATACTTTCCAAGTGTAATTATGCAACATCGGGGACTGAATGTGGGCCATTTCATATGGCAGGTAAGCATGCTGTCATTGAGGTAGGACAGGTTATGTCATTGTAGTCTAAGCTGGACTTGATCTTGTAATCTTTCTGTTTCAGCTTCTAGAGTGCAGGTCACTGTATAATTTCTAATTCCCACAAAACAGAGGCAGGGACTTCTAACCTCTATTTTATACATGGGGAAATAGGTCAGTTCATTAAATTTACCTAGAATCCTCTGTCAAACATGAATACTCAAAGCCATTGTGAATAAAAAGAAAAAGGTAGGAGGCATTTTAGTGTCTGGCTCCAATAAACATAGTACAAAGCTGCAGAAATCAAAAGAGGTTGATGTTTGATATTTTAAAAGTCTAATGGAATAGATTGGTCAGTATATCAGATTTTCCCTCAGTTATAAAATATTTGACATACAGCTTATGGGAGGAAAGGTATATTTCAGCTCTTGTAAGTTTCAGTCCATTGTTGTAAAAGGGCATGACAGCTCATAATTCTTTGTGTTACAACAGTCAGAAAGCAGAATGAAGGTCTGTGTTAGCAGACTGTCCCCTTTCTCCTTGTTCTTTCATCTGGGGCCATGAGAGCACACTACTAATGTTTAAGGTGGTATTTTCTCCCCCAGTACTGGCCCATTCATACCTGGAAATACCCTCATCTACATACCTGGAGGTGTACTTAACTAATGTCTTAGGTATCTCCCACTCCAATCAAGTTCACAAGATGTTAACTCATTGCAGTAAGAACAGCTATTACCAAGAA